>NW_006256885.1:6876123-7068894 GCF_000478725.1 Eutrema salsugineum | reverse complement strand
ATAGAAATCAACGGTGTTCTTAAAAGCAAGCCTTTTTAAAAAATTCGAAAATCATACACAAGAGAGAGAGAGGGAGCGATTGGAAGATCTCAGAGGAGAGAGAGAGAAGAAGAAATACACCGAAGAAAGTGAGAAATATCTCTCCCCTCTCTCTCTCCATAAATCTCCATGTGTTGGCATATGGGTGTGTATATATATATACCTTCTCTTTCTGTAATATATCTGTAATGTTCTTGTAATATTTTTTTATAATTACGGGTGTTTTTTTTTGTATATGGGTTTGTTCTTGAACAAGAAGAAGAATCTCTCTCTCCCCCTCACAAAACCCAACCAAGAAACAGAAACTTTGGTCTGAACATGGCAAAGTAGTATTTATAGGGGAAATACACAAGGAAAGGCTTTTTCGGCTTTTTAGTAACATTTGGGCTAAGCCCAATATCAATTATTATAGGGCCTTCGCCTATATGCAATTGCGGTTTAAACCGCTAAACGAATAAGCCAGTAATCAAATCTTTGATCCGAAAGAAGAAAGAATGATACATATTCTCTCTAGCAATACGAATCCAAACTTTCTATATTAAGAGGATTCCCTTTCTTTATACCCAAAACAAATTTGCTACATCTGCACTCAATCACCAGTTTCATCTCCTTCCATGAAACACTCAACATAACGCAATCACTACTCTCTAACACCCCATTTGAGCTGAGAAACTCACATGCCTGCTCTGATTCTCTCCTTCATTCTTTGAATCCTTGAATAACTAGGCAGAAGGGATTTGAAACTGGAGACAAACCAGGTATCGGAAACAAGTGTTATCAGGTCCAGACACTTACTTGGTGTGCTTCTAACTTCTGCAATAAGACTCTCTGATGAAGTCTTATTGTGTAGCCTCAAAGACTCTCTGATGGTGTCTTATTGTAGTTATACACTGCGGATCGGTTGAGTATATTATTGAGAAAAGAGTCAAAGAAAGTTATGTTTCAGTCTTGGTTTTTACTACTCGTTCAGATTCGATTTTTCCTTTTTTCGAATATAAAAAAGTAACTAAACCCGTATTCCTTATTTCCTTATAACCACCAAATTCTTATTCGGCCGTCAAAACATCTATAATTAAGAAACAGCTATATACAAAACACTAAAGAATTGCCTGAAAGATTTGGCAGAAACTTTCTCTATATATACAACAAAGGATCATGAAGCTTTTCTTTTACCCAAGCTGGTTCATATGCTTTTGTTTTCTTGTTCTTCTGCATTTCCATTCTCCTTGAGCTTATATGCACCATCTACATACAACTCCGTGTCCCACAGAAACGTCCCAAACGCCACAGCCTCGAGAACCAACCTCTTCAAACTCGAAAACGATGTCACGATGGTCTCATCGCTCTCCTCCGTGCCAAAAAGGGCCAAACATTGCTTCTCTATCAGATTCCTTGCTTCCTCTGTCCTCGGATTTGCACATCTCTGCAATGTCACGGGATCGAACCCTGAGATGTAATGTCTCAGCTTCTGCTTGGTGGAGATCTGTGCAGTGCCCGTTGTTACAGAACAACCAAAGACTGGACTTTTCAGATATCCGCTTCCATGGAGATCCGAAAAGGAACACTCGAGCTGGTGCCTGAGGGACGCGGATTTCAAGAAGTAACCGTACATGATCGAGGCAACGTATACTTTCCCGAGATGAAGCTTCTGTATCTGTGTTGTTGCCCAATTGTCAGTCACACAGGAATTGACACGTAGCCCGATGACTGCGCTTACGTGTTCCTTGATGAGCTCAAGGGCATCGCAGCTGTGAATTGACTCCAGCTCCCAGTCTTTCGTAGGCCAGATCTCGAGTCTTCCATTGTAGATGCATCTCGATAGCTTTGGCACAAGAGGGACTCTTATCTCAGAGTATTTATAGAATATTAACATGTACATTATGTCTTGGACTGCAGTTTTGCAGTAACGTTCCTTGAGTTGAGCTATCCTTCTGCCAACCACAAAGAAAATTAGGGAATTAGAGTCCTTAAAAGAGAACGTTGCAGCAAGGCCATCAACAAATTGTAAGTTGCCGAAACAGAACAATAAACACAAGCAAGAAACTAACTCTGAAAACAAAATGAAACTGGCGAAAGCAAACTAAATAAACGGTGAACAGAAAAGATACTCAATGAATAAGTTCTAACAGCTAACCAGTTATAGAAACATTAGAGGAGCTAAATTGATAAAGCACTGAAAGCAGCTTTCTCGAAAACTAGAACAAAACTTGCTTCGCAAGGCAGAGAATGAGAAAGCACCACAAAATCACAATTATAGGATGTTCTGTGATTTCAAATCAGCCATATCATTGCTATCATTCTCCGATCAGCATAGACAGCATCAAACAACTCAAACACACAAGAATCGGACAACGTATCAATTGAATTTGCAAGCTTATGTTATGTGATGAATACACTAATTGATATATACGTATGTATGTATGTAAGTAAGTATCTAATGAGTTACAGAGTTTTCGGAGTAACCAATTCTACGAATATTTACGCATAACGGATTTGTGTGTCGTAACTGGTAAGAGATTAGAAAAAGTAAAGCTTAACGGACCTGTGGAGAGAAGCCTCATCGGAACCAGAGCTAAGAGACATACGAGCTAAGGCGGCTTCCCGGTCATCGGCAAGTTGCTTGAGCTCATCGGCGGCGGCGTAGTGAAAGAGCTGCCGCTTGTTTAGCAACACGCTTCTCAGAAACCTGCCCTGCGACGATCGCGGCTCAAGCGGTGCGTTAAGGCTGCTTCCAGGCTCGCACCGGCTCGGCCCCGACGCCGCAAAGACGACCATCGATCTATACTGGGCCGTTCGCATCGCCGGAAGGAAAAATCCACCGCCTCCATCGCCGCTCTGTCTCCTCGAACGCGACGGAAGAAACGGTAGCGCCGCTTGGTTTGATAGACAACTGTCCATAGTCAGAATCAGTAAGAACCCTAAAAATCTCTGATTGAGAGAATTTCGGATTGTGAATGAGAGAGTGAGCGGAGAAGATTTGATTGATTAGCGGATTAATGGGAGAAGTGAACAAGTTTGGATAAGGTTTAGAGTATCTTTTTATTATTCCTTTCTGTTTTCAATTTGTTTTTTAATTTCAAAAATAAATATCTGATTCTGTTCTTCCTATGGGCTCCTCCTTTAAGTCGGTGTGTGGTTATTCTTCTTATTCTTTTATCTTCAACTTGACAAGTGGATACATGCCATTGGCTTTTAACTAATTCTTACTTTATACGTTATTTTCGGGAAAACAACAATATAAATAAATCTCAAGTTTATCCTTTCTTAAGCTCTATGATTGACCCACTTGACTGATATAGCCGATAATAAAATAACCTGGAGAAACTTCAATTGGAAAGTGTTTACAGAATGGTAATTTTACAATACTAATAACGATAAAAGCCTTTCTTAGAAAACAACAATCAAATTCTCTCCCTACGAGCATAATTGTTTAGGAATCGTATAACTTCCAAACTCCAAATAATTACTCATACAGATTTCATATTCATGAAAGTTAGGTGGCGATGTTTTTTTTTATATAAGCGCACAAATTATAATGTATAGTAGGCTTCCCGTCTAGATCAGCTACCTAATCTCAATTATTGGCGATTATCTAGAGATGCCCCCGCCATTTTTTTCAGCATTTGAATATTATTGGGAGTTGATTTCACTTTAAATCAGATTATTAGATAATAATAATAAATTTGAAAGCAAAATTTTAATATGTTACGGAGACATGGACTGAAAACTAATACTACTCGTCGTTTTTGTTTTTTCATTACGAAAAAATGAATAATTTTTAGGATTAAGCTAATTTTGTTTAATTTAACTTCTGGCCGACAACATTTTCATATTTCAAACACAGCACATTGAACTCCACTTTCGGATAAACACTTTCCTGTTTTGGAAATATACACTCGTAATACAAAATAGTTTCAGTGGGAGGAATGAGCCATGACATCTGGATCGTGTTATTTATAATTGATTGTTAGGTTAAGACTTAAGAGGTAGCTCATGTCATACTCTCATAGCTGAGTACATTCATTGTCGCTTTGGGTCCACAACCTGCTATACGAGTTTAAACTCTCTTTTTTTTTTTGACAACAAATAGTTTAAACTTTAAACCCATTACTAGAAAAGTTGGATTCAAACGTGGAAATGGAAGAGGTGCCCGACTACTAGTCAACTACTCAGCCTATGTTTGATTCCGCTTATAAATGCTAAATTTAGCTATTGGATTTATACCCTAAAAAAATCGGGGCCTTTAACTTGATTGATGAGTGGTTAAAAAAGAAGATGACGAAGATTAAACTCGTTCTTTAAAAAACTTTTTATTCATATTTTGTTCGTTTCCTATTTACTTCTTTTTCATCAATTCTTATTATTCACCTTTGTTAAAAGCTGTATCTACGAGTTTATATTTAGTCCCGTTTTTTTTTTTTTTGTCTCGTTTTGTATATGAAGTTGTGAATTCATAAATTACATAGTACAAAATACAATCCTTTCACATTTGTAGAAAAATGGTCTTTTTGATGCAAAGTGGAAAAAAGCGATATGGTATCATATTCTCGTACAGAATCATCATGGCATCCGATTCTCAGTAATTACAGTTTTTTAAAAAGTTAAATATTTATCACTTTATACAGTACTAACTAGTAAGCGGTTAAGTTTGGGAAATGTTTGGAAAACTTGCTAACTGCCAATAAAAATAAAAGGCACGCATCAACGACCAGGATCTTTCAAATGTATATGAGAAACCACAACCAAAAGGACAAGAACTAGCTGTTAAATATACTAAAATTGATTCCTCACTATTATTTCGGAAAATCAAATCATAAATAAATAACACAGTTCTTATTTTTATGTGAACACAAAAGTTTATTAGACACATAAAGAACCAATAACATCACAGAGAAAAAGTATTTATGAATCATGAGTTTTTAATATTCGCGGAGGAAAAAAATATATAAAGCACATTAAAAACACAAAATCGTAATCACGTGCCGTTTCTAGTGATCTAGCCATAACATCGTGCAGTTTCACGTGCGGCGTGTCTACTAATTAAAGCCGTAAACATCGTGCAGTCTTTCCTCGTATGGCTCTCTCTTCTCGACACTTGCTTAAGTCGTAAGTCGTCACAATGTCACGCTCGGAAACTCGCAGCGTCCATAGCCTGCTTATCAAACGACAATAGAGTACACAATTTTTTAGCAAACTCAAAATCAAATTCCATCTCCAGAATAAACATCCAGAAATTACTGAACCAGAATGAATTCCGAACATTATATGAATTGGTTTGATTTTTGCTTTTGGAAATTTGACTTACTTGGATCTTTGATGGTTTGAGTGGCGAGGCCATTGAAAGAGCAAGTCGCACCGGTCTTACGAAAGCTGGCCCAATAAGAGCTAAAGGCGTAGCTGGCGTGCAAAATGGTCAAATCGGGTTTGTGACATGGGCCTCCGGGTTTGATCGGGTCGCAGGTATTATTCCCCTGCGAGCAAGCGTACGATAAAGCATCACCAAGCTGAGTCCAATTTGCTCCTTTAGCCACCACGCACCATATCTTCCCCTTGTACACCTCGTTGTTCTCCGGCGCCGGCAACGACTCCTTGAACTCCGTCGTCTTCCCCGACAATTCGATCTCATAAACCTGAGTCCCATTCGGATGAAGGAGCCCGAAATGCCGCTCCGTGCCCGGACCCGTTTTCTGATTCTCGTTGTAGAGCGCGAATATAAACGCCGGGAGGACTTCTCCGGGTCTGGCCGGTGTACCCACGGGCGGTTCTGCGGCGAATTTCTTGATGACGTTGCGATTGTAAGTGGCGGCGTTGTAGATGTTTGCTCCGATTTGGTCGTAGTCTCCGTTATTAGGCCAACCCGTTTCGGCGACCCAGATCCGGAGATCCGGATACCCGAGGCGTTTCATGGCGAAGACGAAAGAGTCAATCATCTGGTCGAAGAGGTTGTGGTAGGTCAGATTCGTGACCGGATCCGTGACGGTGACGTTGCTAGATTCGAAAATCGCGTAACCGAGATCCACATGGGTCGGATCTTGGGCCCAGGCGAAATACGGGTAGACGTCAACGAAGAGAAACGATTTGGTCCGGTTTAAGAACTGGAGCATCGGTTTCATGACCGAACCGGAGATATCAGAACGAAACTCACCGCTCGAAGGAGGAAACGACGATTGGAGAACGTCGACGGCGAGTGAAGTCCCAACTTTGACTTTTTTTACGCCGAGGGTCTTTAAGGACCGTTGGATCTTCCGCATTGCGGGAACGAGTGCGGATTTGAGCTCGGAATCGGTGGACGAAAGGATCTCGTTGCCGACGAGGAGGTAACGGATCTTGGTGTCGGGATAAAACGGGAGGATGTTGGATCGGATCCAGTCGTCGGAGAGGGAATCGGATTTGGAGATGTTGACGATGAGCTGGTTCGGGACCATGACGGAGACGGCGATGTCGGTGGCGTTTAAGGCGGCGAGGATGGTTGGGTTAGCGTCGTAGAGCTTGACGCGTTTTGCATTTAGGGATTTGATAAGTTTGACTGAGTCGGACGGAGACGGGAGGTTGTTTCCGAGCTGGCCGTAGTTGATTCCTGGCCGGCCGGAGAACTTTGCTCCTGTGGAAAAGACAGAGAGAAATAAAGGATTAGCATTTCTAAGGACCCGCCATCAATGGAGGCTGTTCTAGAGAGAGAGAGAGAGGTTATACCTGAAACAGAGATGAGCAGAGAGAGTGCAAGGAGATGTAGAAGGCTCATGATGAATAATTGATAACACATCTTCATCTTCTTCTTTTTCTTCTACTTCGTCTCTGGAGCAATAGAGACGATATGAGTGAGTATTTATTTGGTAAGAAGGGAGAGTGTGGAGATATTTAAGGTATTTAATGGGTAGTGTTACGTGTTCCTCAAAAATAAAAATAAAAAGGACTGAGGTTTTGAGTATTAAAGTGTACTCCAATGTATTAGAAAATTTGTGTACAATGTATTACTAATAAATTCTCGTATACATGAAAAGAACTGATATCTCTTTTAGTTGCTATCGTATTTTACACGATGTATGACATTAGAGCATCAGCAACGCAGATGCTTAGCTCAAAAATAAGGGGTGCTTAAACCCAAATAAAAATCAAAAACAAATTAAATTACAAGCATCGATACTTAAATAAGGACTATAAGCACCGATTCTTGTTGGTTACGTGGCATGAGTTAATTGGACACAGAGAGAAGAAGCTGCATCAACAAAAATTTTTTCTCATTTCTCTTCTTCACCTTGTCCAATGAAATCACCGAATTGCATCGATCTGATCTCGCCGGCGCCGCCTTCGGGATTATTCTTGCTGCCGGCACTGAGTTTCTGTCGTTTCCGTTTTCTTCCCGACGTCCTCGTCTCGCCTAACTCGCTGAGTGACTCGCTTCCGATTCTTCCTCCGCCGCCTCCGCTTTATAAACTGGATCGGGATCTGAATTATTATCACCTGAGCCATCGCACGTCGGATTGGGTTCGCCTCCACCAACTCTCTCAGGATCTGGATTTTTTTTTTTAAGAACCAGATTAGAGTTCTTCCATGGGAGGCAGCATTATCTTAATTTTGTAATTAAGATTCTTAAAACCCAGTTAATAATATTTTATTGCTTAAGTACTCCATTGGAGGTGATTGCGTTGCTGATGCTCTTAGGTCATTCAACTTCAGTCGTACTATGAATTCTACTAAAATTTCGTCTTAATGAATGATTAATGTTAAGTGTATACGCAACTGGGTTTTTCAGTATTTATTGAATAGACACTGTTTCCTGTCAATTCTTAACATTCTACTAACATTTACTCGTTCTGTTTTTAGTAATCATATTTTAGTTTTTTTTTTTCTTTTCAGTCTAGCTGATGATTTTAATTTTATGGGGATCTAGTATAGGGTGGGAATTCTTCATAACAACTCTCATCACTTATATAAATGAAACATTTTTCTCACCAAATTCTCACTAACCTAACCCTCTTTGCTCATTAAAAAAATGTATTAATGTTGACTCCTAGAATAAGTATTAACAATGTGACGACCAGGGCTCTCAAAAGAGATCTATGTGATGAATAGGTTATGTAGTTAAACACAGGACACTACTAATACAGTGGTAATTGGTGTCTTAATTCTAGACAAATCTCAACGGTCGTCTTATAATAAAGAACTAAAAGTTCAATGAGTGTGTTGAGAAAAACGAAAAAGTAACGTTCTCATGCTTTAATGATGTGACGTGACATTATGCTCTAGATCTCATTGTTCATTACAATAATGAAAAACATAATAAATATTGGCAGTACATGTCAGGTCTAGACCGTCTGGTAAACCGATCCATATTCAACCGGCATATTCCAAAATTAATCGGTATGATAGTTTCATTTAGGCGTCAGAATCAATATCTCAATTTACTAAAAAAATAATAGGGTATGGAACGTGTACCAGACTATGCGTCGAAAATTATCTTCTATTCCGTAAATTTAAGTTTCTAAAGAGATGTTTTAAAATCTGTGACATTTTAGCCATATTGTAGACAATTTGTTACATAAATCTATATTGCCTTCACTTCGCTCTTAAAGTTTATCGATTCTCTTTTTTCTTTTTTTTCTTACTATTGTTTCTACATATTTATTTTATTTTTTTCTTTCTTCCACATGTTGTATTGGCTCACTTTCCATAGCATAACTTGTCTTTCTTAATTTTTAACTATATATATTTTTTTCTATATTTTGATACCTATTATTGTTTACTTACATATACAGATCAAATTTTGTGAGCATCAAAAAAACTGAGGCGTGAATGGTGCATGTGAGTGAAAACTTGTGTCCTTATATTTGCTGGGAAATTAAAATATTAGAAACCCAAACGACATTAAATTGTCCCCCTCTATCCCTCTCATACAATCTGTTTTTCTCTTCTTCTTTTTGTCTTTTTGTCCTTTTTTCGTTCTCTGAGGATTCTTTCTTGGATATTTTCTCTGGCGGAGGAAATCTACTGGTCTAGGTATGGATAAATGAAATTAATGCCTACTATCGTATATGTATTTGTTAATGCAATTATAACTTGTTTGAACACCTTTCTGTTTTTAGCTGTTGATTCTGTTTCTTCTGTTCTTTGTGATATTTTTGTTCACGTGTTATGTACTTGCGTTAGATTCGCAGTGTCGAGTGTGTATAAATATGTTTGCTCGTTTTACTGTTTTTTTTTTATGCCTCAAGAGGTAATTTAACATCTCTTTAATCTGTGTAATAAAAACTTTTTAGTATTACCCGAATTATTCAAAACACTAAGTTGGATAAATTTGGGCCTTCATATAAGAGGTCGTCAAACAAATTCTGGTCCTTAAACTTTAAATAAATTAGGCCCAAAATTAAAGTATAAAATGAAACATAATTTGAAAAAAAAAAGAAGCAAAGTACACTGTAATATTCAATTTAAAAAGTGTAAATGAATTCTTAAGAAAGAAACAACAACAAATTACTCAAAAGAATTGAGTGTGGGATTACAACAAATCTCTAAATCTGCTTCCCCCTCAGCATCCAACAAATGAACAGCCTAACAACAATTTTTGCACAACAAAAAGACCAAGTTTTGGCTTAACACCACAACAAAGAGAGGTCGTCAAGACTTTGAAATTCTCTTCGACGGTTCTTTCTGCCATTTCTCTAATACTATCCGTTAAAAAAAAACGAAGGAAGAATCTAAACCAACCCCAAGTAGAGTAATAAAATCATGTTCCCAAGACAGAAACTTGAAATGAATTGTTTTTATGTATCTATCTGTAACGAAAAGAGCTGCGAGTATCCAGAACTGAGTTGGTTTGGTCCTCCTGACTTGGTCTTGGGCTCTGTTCTTTTCTGTTCTTCAGGTTGTATGTAGTTTAAAACAAGAAAAAGGGTTATATAAACTAACTGACCTGTTCCCCGATCAAATCTAGACCAACAATAACGAAAGTGAGTCCTTGGAACAAGAGGAAGTAGAAGTGGATCCCTTGCGCAGACAACAAGCTTCTCACTGAGGCTGCCAATAGGATAAACGCGAGTGCAATTTCTGTTCTGTACAAACGGTTTCTTTTGGTTTTCCCAGCTTTCTTTGCTGCTCCTAGTTTGCTAAGCTCGGTTAGACCTGAATCAGAGGATGATCTTTGGATGCTTGTGGGCTCGACCAGAGAACCTGACTCTGCATATGCTACCAGATCAGCCTCAGAGGACCTCCCCAGCTTTTTGGTGACTACCCACTCGTAAGAACTTCCAAACTTGAACAAACCAGAGATCATGGCTCCAAATTTGGTAACCGACATGGTGTTTTCAAACAGGAGATATGGGACTATGAAAGGGAAGGATCTTGGGGCTGGGATGATGTTTAAGATGGACATGATCCCGGGTATGTAGCAAACAACCCAGGATGGTAAGTTAGCTTCTGGGAAGAACATTGTTAATGGAAGAATGACGCAGAAGAGAGTGAATGAGTAGAATGGCAAGATAAGCTTCCGTAGCAAGAAGAAGAGAAATATCATATTTGCTTTCTTGGCAATACTCACCTGCAGTAGGGAAAATACGCAAAAACAAAGATTAGACTGAGCCATTTCTTTATTTATTAAAACTTAATGAACATAATAAACTCTGAGGGGAAAGCTAGAGAAACATAGTTTTCAACTTCACCTTTGAGCGAAGAATGTCCATGAAACACAAACGGAACAGTTGCATTGGACCCGAATGCCAACGGTATTGCTGTTTTTTGTATGCCTCATAAGACTCCGGAAGTTCACAAAGACACTGTATGAGGGGGAAACAGATGGTTGAGATCAAAGAGTTCTGTTTTATCTATTCTGGTGAATAAAAGGAAAATCTCTTTTTTGGTAATATATGAAAGGAAACTTCTGAGCAATTTTGTTAACACAAGTACCTTGACATCATTCAGATAGATGAACTTCCATCCACAAAGATGCGCACGAACGGCGATATCCATGTCTTCAACAGTTGTTCGCTCCAACCATCCCCCACAGTCCTCGAGGGCTTTGATTCTCCAAACACCGGCAGTTCCATTAAAGCCAAAGAAGTTAATGAAGACACCATTAACCTGCTGTTCGACTTCAAAGTGGAAAGACAAGTTTATGTTCTGTAGTCTTGTAAGCAAGTTTTCGTCTTTGTTCACAAAGGCCCACCGTGTTTGCACCAAGGCTAAATCATCATTCCCCTGGAAGAAACATAGAAACTATCATGTGAGAAAGGCTAGTGTACGGAAAGCATATTGTATCACTGTCCGGTACAAACCTTCAACCAAAAATGTTAAAAGAATAAAAGTCCATATCTCCAAGAAAAAAAGTTAAAGCTTATGTCCTCCTAAAGAAGAAGCCTTCGAAGTTCAAGAAGGAAATTGTGACTGTGTCATGGTTATCTGAGGCTCTGACAATTTGATAACTTGAATTTTGACACGAAGATTAAACAAATTCTCTCCATTTTAATGTTTGATGTTCAACCTAGAGCTCCTGCAATGAAGACAAACATATCCTAATTGTAGCGAAAGACCCACACACCCAGAACTGTCCACACTATGTGAAACGCTATGCTAATGTGACATTTTGCCACCGCTAACTTCTAACCAAATATGATTAATCAGACTAATTAATTGCTAAGGTTAAAATATAACCATTCCCTATAATTCTGAAATGATCAACTGATAGCCTTAATCGATAAGGCAAACAGGTTACACAACTTCTCCAATGAACATGAGATAATAAATAAGCGGTAGGTCACCTTGAAATGAGGCACAGTTTTCTTCAAAAAATCAGCTGGTGGCTGGAAATCAGCATCAAATATGGCGACAAACTCGTAGTCTTTGACGTATTCACAGTTCATAGCAGCTTTAAGGTTTCCAGCCTTGTAACCAGTACGTATGAGACGGTGTCTATATACTATACGGACACCCCTGTGTTGCCATTTCTGTACTTCAGCCTTTATAAGCACCTGAACATCTAGCTCACTGGAGTCATCAAGGACCTGGATTAGCATTCTCTCCTTTGGCCAGTCGAGCATACACACAGCTCCAATAGATTGTTGGTAAACCTGCAAGTGCCACCGACCAAAATCAACGAGATGAGTTAGCACAACAGAAACTCCAAGAACTCAAAAACAGGAAATCAGCAGGCAGATCAAAGTCAACATATTAGATAATGAGATGTGAAACCGCACAAGCAACAAATCCTGCCTAGAGATGCTTGTTTCCTGATTCAGCTCATTTTATCGGTTTCGAAGAGCAGGATACAACTAAGGATTGGGAACCTACATACATGTGCTTACCTCCTTCTCATTGCACATTGGAATCTGCAAAAGCACCATTGGATAATCTTCCAATCTAATCCCCTCTCCGACGGGTTTGGCCGGGTACTCCATAGATGCCACAGGCTTAATGCGGCGGAGCTTGATCCAGAAGCATCCGAGCACGAGCACCAGACGGTCGACGGATTGAATCAAGAAGAGAACAATGCATACGTTGGTCAAGCTCTGAAGCGGCGGCGCGAGGTAAGACGCCCTGATCTCAAGCCACCGAGCGTAAACCACCTCAAGGGCCACCTCGGCCGAGGCGACGGAGGGAGGCGTGAAGTGCCATCCCTTGAAATAGGCGGCGAGCTCGAAAAAGAGGAGGAGTATGACGAGGAAGAGGAATCCCTTGATTAATCGGTACAATCTAGCGGAGGAAGAGACGGAGGGCGGATTGTCGTTGGCAATGCGGCGATTGGCGGTGCGCACAAGGTAGATGAAGGAGTTAGCGATCCAGACGAAGGAGGAGGCGAGTTGCTGGAACTTGAGGAGGTAGAGGCGGGAGAGCTGTCGAGCGGTTCGGGTCCGGATCCGATCCTTATCCGGGTCAACGGCGGGAGTTCGGATTTCAACGGTGAGGAAAGCTTCATCGTCGCCGGCGTAAAGGACGTCGTGGTTCCTATCTCGCTGCTTGTTCCACCATTGCTGAAACTCCTCGTTCTGGGAGCGAGACATTCAACGAGAGAAGAAAGCGAATCTCCGAAGCTGAAATCAGGAATCGGGTTAGATCTGAGAATTTGGGAGAGAAGAAGAGAACACGATTGGGCTAAACTTAGTAACAAGAGATGACGTCTTGCGTCTAGTGTCTGCTCCGATTTCTTTTTTATCCTCCTTAATAAATTACTCCAAATCTAATTAATGGGTAATTAAGTGATTTAATTTTAGTTTAGGGAAGCAAAGCATGTGTGTGTGTATTAGAGAGGGTTCCATTGACAAGAAGAGATGTGTGATGTGTGTATTTTTTTCTAATTTCTTTATATCACCCGCTGATTGCGGTAAAGACTGGCTTGCGCTCATTAGTTTAGGGATGATGCAATCATCGCTTGGGCATTACATTTTATTTAAAGAAATTTTTATAGGATGTTGTAGTTATTACTTTATTAATCGCATTTTAATACCCATTTTCGTTGTCATTAATTCTCTAACAATGGTTGACATACATAAAATTTATCTAATAACGGTAGTGACAAAGCAGGTATTAGGCTAAAACCCAATGTGAGAGACAGTTTACCAAATTTATACCCAAATTTGAAAGAAACAGAGAGAATGTATCTTATTGTGTAAAAATATAATATAAAACTAATGTTGACTGAAATATACATAAATATTTATCTGTCATAGTGTCATGCCATGCCACACAAATACGAGTATACAACCACTAACTCACGATGAGATTGAGATCTCTCGCTTGTCGGTACTAATTATTTAATATAATTCGATAAAAAAACGATTAGTTTCGATTTATTACATTTTTAATATTTATCGAATGGTCTCGAAGAAACATTTTAGTACTATATATATATATATATATATTTTAGGGAAATTAAGTACTCTATAATAATAGTGTAAAATTTAAGTAACCATGCGGCCGTAACATCTAAAAGAGAGAATGTACTGTGACAAAAAAAAAAAGAGTAAAATATCTAAAAGAGAGGGAAAAATAAATCTTTTGAGAGATCCAAAATGTCGTGTGAATGTATTTATTTGGGCCGAAGAGTGGAGCACCCCAAATATAACCCACTAAAAAACATCAGCATTCTAATCAGTTTTAGTACTAGCCCACAATACATCTAAGGTTCTCAAGATTGGTCTTCCGCAAGACTAGTTATGGCCCATTCTATCGAATATTTTCCAAGATAATACTTAAACGCAACATTCAGTAGGAGCTTATTATGGAGCAGTTAACCAAATTAATAATTTGTAATATCATGATGTTATATGTGATTTGTTCACCTCTGGAAGTAGTCGAATAACCGGTTAGCGTGTTATAATATCTTATGATTATTCGAACTCGAAGAGATATCATCAGATTTGGGAGACTTGGTTATTGATTAGACATTTTTGCTTGGATGTTGCCGATTCGTTTTTCTATAGTAGGTGAATAGAAAGAGACGCTTTGAAATTTCAATTGGATCCATATAGTTTCCAGAAATCAAGGCGTGATCCCATTATATAAAAATCCTAATATTTCAAAATTTTGATGTTTAGCTCATAACTACTCAGATTAGACTTTTTAATGTGTCTTTTCTTTTGAAGAACTTGCCACAACACACAATGGAGAAAGTGACAGAACACCTTACACAGCTGGTTAACACTAGCAACGATCTAATCAAAATTTTAAATAACGTGATCTAACATTGAGTTTGACGTTGTCGACGAGTTTGAGTCAAATATAAAAAATCAAGCTTAGCTTAGATTTGATGTTGCTTCATTAGTCATGAATAAGCTACCTATAGTACATGCTATACGTTGGAAATAAATCATTAATACATTTGAGGAAAGACGCATATAATTTAGCACAACTACGGATGTCACGCTATGCAACTCGTTTGGTTAATAATTAATATATATGTCACGTATAATTTACCACAAATACTAATGAAAATTTACATTCCTACCAAAATAAATAGCAATACGTTGTTGTTTTAGGATAACCATAGAACATATATTCCTGAAAATATTGCTGTCTAATTTAATTTGAGTAACACAATAATAGATTTGTAAAATTCGAAATACCAAATTTTTTGATAAGATCTAAGACCATTGAACCATATATTATAATAAATAAAAACAAAGAGATTAGTTATGGTCGATATTTATATATCAAATTATAGCTGTGGTATTCTATATTGGGGTTAAAACTTACAATGATATGGAATCCAAACTAGAAAAAAGCATAAAGAAGCCGATAATAATACCGGAAGACAATACAATTAATCGCCCACAAATGAATCGGAACATAGAACTAAAACAAGGGCACAACAAAAAAAATAGTAAAAAGAAACTGTTATTTGACATGTATATGAAGATGATTATAGAAACGAAATTTGCAAATGGTGTGGTCCAAATCAAGCTTCTTGTTATGTACACCCATCAATCCTTTTCTTATTTTCTATCCTTGAGACCTTTAATTGAAGCTCCAATATTTTTGTAAAAATGCAAATAATATATGGTTGATCAAAGTTCAGCTTTCATGTGTGATGGTACTTGGTTTGATGGACCTGCATGGTACAAATTTCACATTTCAAATTAGTATAGGGTTTTATATAAAATGAAACGGAAAGAATAAATTGGTTAACTTTCCATACCTTGAAAATTATGTGAATGAACTTGGTTGGATTCACGGATCTGGTTTTTGCGCAAAACCCTTATGAATAACGCTATGTAAATCATCTTCAGAGAATGTTGAATACTGAAAACAAAACCAAATAGGATTAAGATTAAGATTGTTTGAATGGAAATATGAGGGTTCATACTTCTTTCTTTTCAAAAAGAATAAAAAGAGATAAAATAAGTAAAGACCTGAGAAATAGATTCAGTGAAATGGGTAACTGTTGGTAATTGAGAGATGAAGCTTCTAGTTTCAGAAGCCCCCAAAGGGTCGATTATGTTATTGGAAGATATTGTAGGGCTCAATTGTAAAGTTTGATTATGATGATCAGCCAATAAGGTTTCTGATGAAGAATCTAATTGAAGTACTTGCTGGTGATGCTGCATTAGAATGTTGCTTGACGGAAATATCTGTCAGAAAATAAGAGAAATTAGTTTTTAAAAAAACACACGATTGGTTCACAAAGTAATTATTTTTTGTTATAATAATTGTCAATTATAATTACAATTGTATTTTTATTTTAATTGGTGTGACGGTGACTTACATCCTTCGACACGAGAGCTTCCATGTTAAAGTCCAGCCTGGTGTTCACTGACGATAACTTCATTGACAAGAACTGCCATTAACAATGAAAATAAAAAAATTAAGAAACAATTCGAAATTGTGTAGTGATTAAAGAAAAGTGATTATGAAATAATGGAAGTGGACCAATAATATAATGGAATTACCTCAACTTGTCGTTGTAATGATTGGACATAGTTTATAATTTCATCCAACATCAGTGCTTTCCCAGTAACCTTTTTCCAAAAATTAAATATTCTAATCACAACTACATTACAAGTTCAACTTAACAAAAAGAAAAGGAATTATTTAATTAGTGATTAATCAAAATAAACAAAACATCAAAATCGGTTACACCTTGTTGCATCCAGGGACAAGATCTTGAAGCAGCTTCATTCTTTCGCTTATCTTCTCCCTTCGAACCTTTTAAAATCAAAATAACAACATATAAAATTCCTCAAACCCATATATAAAATGATTAATCCAGATAATCAGGAGATAATTTAAACTTAAAAACAGAACTTAAGAATGATTATAGGGAAAAAAGGTAAGAAAATAAAAATTGACATACTCGTTCGGCGAGACTGTGACTATCGGTGGCTTGGCCTCGTCGAGCTCTGACATGGATGAAATCTTTATAAGGATCAAGTGATTTCGTTTTCTCTTCATTTTTTTCTTCTGATTTTCTACTTCTCTTCGTATCCGAATCGTCCCTCTCTTTAACCTCCTGAGAATATAAAACGAGAAATCACTTTTTTTATTTTGATACAAAAATATTCAAATATTGATCAACAGCTAAAAAAAAAAAAAATCTTAGAAATTACGAAACCTTGGATAAATTGGAAGATGGTGAAGCTGTGGAAGGAGTATTCTCCTTGGATTTTGCTTTTCTTTTCCGGGAAAACTCACCGGACGATTCGCCGGCGGGAATCTTCGACGTGAGTGGCTTGAGAGCTGGGGTGCTCGCGACACGTGGCAGATTCCCGTTGGTTGCAGCCACGGTTCCGTTATGAATCGGAAAGGGCGAGTTGGTCCTGCCGTTAAAACTCCGGCTGCCGAAACACGAGAACTTCGCCGCTCTCTCTGCGAATCCCGGATCACCGGGAAATACCGCCAATGGTGTCGGCGTTCTCGTTCTCGGCGGTGGAGAGCTCATTGGAGCTGCGTAACACGAGCCGGAGTTATTTCCGTTGCCCGCCGGCGTTCCGTAGATCTCGCCGATGTTACCCAATTTGCCGATGAGCTCGCTAATGACGAAATTGCCTCCGCCTCCGCCGGAAAAGTTGGAATTTGACGGCGTTGGCGAAGAGACGAGTGAGCTCAGAGCCGAGTCGAAGATGCTCTGCTCCGTTGACTTTTCCCAGAAAAAGCAATCCCGCGAAAGAATGCTACTGAGACTCGGCTCCACTGGCTGAGTCGCCATTGAAGCCCAATTAAGCATCGCCGAAGAAGAAGAAGACAGTGACGTCATCTCCGACGGATACGAAATTCCTCCATTCATGAACAGATTGTTCTCCATCGAGCTCAATTCTAGGGGAGGGACCAAAGAAAAAAAAAATCAAATGTACAGATCTTACTTCAGGTAAAAGGTCCTAAATTAAGCGTGATTCAATAAACACAGATCAGAGACTCATCAAACAGAGGATAAAGTTTGCAATTTTATGAAAGTGAAGAACAGAGGAAAAGAGGAACTCATTAATGCTGTAATGAAGGGTTTATATAGCTGTTTATTAATCAATTAATCATATTAATAAATTGTAACATTTAATGAGTTTCTGATCTTTTGATAAAAATTTTAAAGTTAAAGTCAATAATAATTTCTTGTGTCGGACCGTAACGGTGGAAGTGGTTAAGAGAAGACGTTTGCTGTGCCTTCGACGTTAAACGATATTAATCGCTAGATTTGACGAAACAAACTTAAGTTTTCTGTTAAAGGGTAAGACAAATCTGATACTAGTGATAGCCGACAAAACAATCTAAATTGTGTCTAACGAAACTATAATTTTGACGAATGTGTTTCCTTTGTAGAAATTCCTTAACCAACGCCGGCTCTTTTGTTGATTTGTATGTCAAACTGTTGAAATATATTTCGTTGATGCTCGAAAAGCTTGTGATGTAATAAACGAAAGAGACAATGAAATAGAATTTCACTAATCCTATAACTTGTTCAAGAAGGCAGTTTGAACAAGGCGATTGCGTTTCTTCAGGCAACTGATAGCTGAATAATTGGATATATATATGGTTTTGTTCTTTCTAACAAAATGAAAGTCTTTTATAAACTTTGATCATTTTTTTTATACAAATAAGGTTGCAAATCCAGCCACTGGCAGTCCTAACAAGGTTTGATCGATGAGAAAGATTTGCTATTCTATGCTTCTAATGCACCGCATCATTCACTTCCTTTGAGTTTTTCCTTGGCGTATGTAACTTTTGCTTCAGGGCTACTTATCAAGTATCATGTAAACTATTACATGTTTGCTTGTGTTACACATGAATTTTACAGCATTCTGCAACTTGAAAAAAGGTTTTAGATTGACTGAACTAAATCGAACTTGGCTTCAAACATATTTCATATTATATACGTGTTTGGTTCGTGGTGTTTTAAGAATATAACATCAAGTTTTACGTCAAGGAAAGAATAAATTACATCACATAAGAAAAGATGGGGAAAAAACATATATAGATTATGGTTTCCTTCCATACAGCTGCGTTCAAACAATATATTCGCATCTCAGACTAGATCACAGATCTAGAATAGTTGTGTACGTCATGCATGATGAAAATTCGTTTTGCTTATTACTAGTCCCACATCGTAAACCAAGGGAGCGCATCAATAGAAGCCTCTTAATTGATTTTAACTCATATGGGCCTTCAACTAGTAAGCCCACTAATAATGATCCAAAGCTGGGAATTTATATGGGTTTCCGCCAAAGTTCATAAATTATCACAAATAAATGTACTGAAAATACTTGGGTCGAATCTTTAATATTTAATCGTCAAAATTATATATATCACTCGTTACGACAATTATACTTAATGTAAGAGATAATTAATGGATCATTCGTTTACGACAATAATAATTAATGGATGGGTCATTGGGTCCTTTACGATAATAACAATATTCGATTCCTAGGGTTTAGGGTTGGAAGATGTCTTCGAATTGGATGTATTCTGTGATGTTTTAAACAGACTGTGCAGAACTGTTGGAAGGTGTTAGAAAATCAAGAAGATTGGCCAGCGTTTTCTTATGTGTTATATGAGTTTTTTTTGTCGTTGAATTATACATTTTTCCTTATTTTGCAAAAGGGGGGAAAACATGAAATCTGAATTTTTCACACGTTTTGTAACTCAGTTTCAGACTGGCTCCTCCTTTGCTCCAGGTTACAATTAACATAAAAGAGATATAAGAGACATTAATTGTCTGATTTGTTGTAATGAAAAGAAGAGCTCATTTTGAGTTTGTCCAAAGTTTGCAATTAATCTAAAGCTTATATTTGTTTCCTGTAGAACTGTCCATCCATTATTAAGAACTATTTTGCTTATGTTTTGAAAAATTAGGAACCATTTTGCAATTTTTTTTGTTCTTCAGTACATTAATAAAGACAACAGGATTTAGTAGAGTTTTTTCTTTTTTTCCTTGCATGTCCCCTAATACTTTATACCAAAACTAGCAGAATTTGCACGATTCATTAAAAATTAGCAAAAAGACGACTTCTGAGGAACTATCAATCCCTTGACTCTTCGCGCTCAAAGAAGAATTCAGTAGTACACAGATAAATGGAATTATAGGTCGTTTGTTTTTTATATATATGGAACCTGCATGGGACAACGAGCATAAACAGACACCAACAAAAAATAAACCCCCCACTTGTCACGTTCTTGTTCTTACAAAAGAGTATTGGAATTTACCACTTGTTCGTTACCTCATCTAGAGAACTCTTCACTCCTCCCAAATACCAACTTTTTCTTCAAGTAAATTAAATAAAAGCTGTTCCGGCGTTGTTTCGGCGTTGTTCTGTTTCACACATTTAACATCAACCGTCGAGCAAAATAGATAAAAATGTTCGTTAATTTAATCTGCAGCGAGTAAAACACTATATAGATTACTTGGAAAGGTATAGTGTTACCTCATCTGGAGAACTCTTCACTCCTCCCAAATCCACCAAATCATCCACATGCAGACATGCACAAACAAAGTTTGAAGCAGCTCAAACATGGAAATGCTTAAGCGGATGGACTTTAAATTAATGATTTTTGAACATAAACTTTTTGTTATTTTTTCTTTGGCAAAATGCTACGTATTTTGGGCAAATTTTTCTGTTAACTTTTTTTTTTTCGCTTGTATCTCTTTTTAAC
Organism: Eutrema salsugineum; assembly: GCF_000478725.1. Lineage (NCBI taxonomy): Eukaryota > Viridiplantae > Streptophyta > Magnoliopsida > Brassicales > Brassicaceae > Eutrema > Eutrema salsugineum. The sequence goes on along the minus strand of NW_006256885.1, from coordinate 7,048,293 downwards.
TGATAAAATTATCGGTGTTTGGCACTTTGAATCGAACATAGGAATACAACTATGTCAAGAATCCAAAACATTATTCACGGTGTTAAAATATAGATCGGTCCAAAATCATTTAAAGTGAGTCGGATTATTTCCGTGCTCAATTATGCATGCTTAGTCGTGTCCGCAATGCCTTTATTTTATAGCGAAGCTCTTACTTGCCTTGCGTTCCTAATACCGTGGAGACTGTAAAGTATATATTTTACACATATTACGTTCAAGCACTAGTAAAGACGGCTCGAGTCTTTAAATATTGACTTGTTCTCCGTTTCAACCATAATTTTCTTCAGGCAATTTATCATGCTTAATTGGCAGCATGAACATTTGAGATTAATAAAATAATTAAAGAAAAGTTACGAAGACGCTCGTGGAATTGTGGTACACCTTTCCCTTTCATGAAGAGGCAAATAGATGGATTAAATGAAGAGAGAAAACAGGATAGGGAGACAAAGGTGAAAGGCTCTTTTGGTTGGTTCTTTGGCCCTACGCTTTCCTTTCGCAATCATCTATCTCTATACCTATATGGCCCCCACCACATTCATATTCCCATTTGTCCTTTTTTTTTTTCCTCTCTGTCACGTGTCCACTTTTCCTGTATAATTCAATTTTCAATCTTCTATTTTCTCTGGATTATCCTTTTTTCCTATCATCCAACCTCTTTTTATTTTTAACTGATAATATTTTCTTATCACTTCTGTCCTGTAATTCAATTTCAATCTTTTATTGTCTTGAGTGAACTTTTTTTTTTTGTCGAAGAGTGAACTTTTATTGAGACCTAAATTAATCTATTTTTTTTTTGCGTAACCATTTAAGATGTTAGTGTTGTTCGACCAAACAAAAAAATATAGAATTTGTTTTTTGAAATTAATAGAGCAATTTTTTCAACAACTAAACTACATCATGCTAGTTAATTGTCGCGTGACCTTTTTTTTAACCTGAAGTAACATCTATGCATTTATTTTACAATCAAACCGGAAGGTGATTGATTTTTTTAGGGGTCAAATTCGTATCAGGCGTAGCATGGATCATGAAGTTTGTTTCTATTAATAAAAAGTATACCTTATCCAAATATACATTTCAATATGTTTAATTTCTTTTATTATTTCGTAGTTTTGTGTTCTTTTTTTTGACGGCTCTTAATTAGTCTCATGTTTTTTCTAAACTACTTTTAATAATGTTGGTAAGATTTTTTATATCTTATACTATATTACATCAAGAATAATAAAATATCATTAAACTAGATCAACCCGTGATGATTTATGTAAGACTTTAATTTGGTAATGTGTTTTTAACGTAGTATATATGTGTTATTAGTACTCTTTATTTTTTTACTTATTTTGTCTCAAAAACAATTCTAATTAAAGTTTGTAAGATAATAAATATCATCTAATTTTTGTTGGAGGTAGTTCGTTCGTATACAGACCATGACACGTGAATGTTGAATCCATGAAGAATATCTTGTGACAGCATCAACGAAGGAACCATTCTTTTCAATAAACACGAAGAAAATATCGATGCCGTTCTTAAACACTTTTGATATCGTATGTAATGTTCGACATGAAATGACCTAATGCATTATCGTATAATACTCTCATTTGTTGATTTTAACATATATACCTATTCATATAACATATTACTTTTGCGGTTACAAGTTTTCCTATAACCGCAAAAAACTTGTAACTACACCGCTAGAAGCGTAGCTACTAATCGAAGAGACAAAATAAGCTGTTATTAGCCTCACTTATATTTAGGTGAAATTTCAATAGGGGAATTTAATATTATATGTCGGTAGGATATATATATATATATATATATATAAATTTAATCAAAGAAGCTGTTGAACAAAAGAATAATAATAATCAAAGCGGGAAAACTGTAAAAGCGAGGAAGCGAATAAACCCCGAAGACCCGTTGCCCATTGGGATATGCCATTCTCTGCCTAACCCATCGGGCCAAAAGTCGTCATGCTTACTTACCAAGAAGTGGTATATCCTTCCGGTTCTGCTTTATCCCACCATTACTAGGTGTCTCCTTAATTATAATAATTACTTACATTTGATTCTTATTTTTAATACTAAGTATTCTTTTGATTAATATAAATTAACTTTCGCTTCTCTTCGAATATTCGGAGCCCCAACTCATCTCTCTCTTCACGCATTTTTCGTTCTCAAAAAGAAAGTTCTCTCCTTTTATAAAAACCCGTCTCCTCCTTCTCCTCTCTCTCTTCTACAAACCAACCTTAAGGTTCTTTACACATTCGAAGGTTTAGCTAGCGAATAATTAAAATAGTGAGAAAGTAATGGGTTTTTCGAGAGCAAAACGTGTCACCGATCCACTCGCCGACGAGGTTAGGGCCCGTCTCGTCGGATGCAGTTTCAGCAGCGGCAGCGAGCATACCGGATACGGAATCGAAGACGACGACGATGATTCCCCATGTCTTTCTGATCTGGTCCAGGGCTTCTTGGAAGACGAAGTTGAGACTGTTAAAGACGAGCCACGCTGGTGCGATCACGACTCGGGATCCGACTCAGATTCTGACTCGGAACGAGTCGAGCTCCCTGATTTCGCCGACGATATAGCGAAACATCTGAGGAACTCTCTCAGGGAAGATTCCTACGGAAGAACGGTGTTGCTCCACGTGGCGAGAGCGATGGAAATGCTGTCGTCTCCGGGATCTGATCACGAACATCGTGCCGTTTTGCGACGTAAGCTCATGTCTCTTCTTAGAGAGCTCGGACACAATGCGGCCATCTGCAAAACCAAGTGGAAATCCTCCGGCGGTCTTACCGCCGGTAACCACGAATTTATCGACGTCGTGCACTCACCCGCCGCCGCCACGTCATCTCAGACCGTCCGTTACATCGTCGATTTTGATTTCGCGTCGCATTTCAAGATCGCAAGACCGACGGCACAGTACGCGCGTGTGCTTCAGTCGCTTCCGGCGATTTTCGTCGGGCGAGGGGAAGATCTGAAAAGGATCCTGCGGCTCGTGTGCGACGCGGCGAGGATGTCGCTTAAGAGTCGTGATCTCACGCTTCCGCCGTGGAGAAAAAACCGTTATATGCAGACTCGGTGGCTTGGTCCTTACAAACGCTCCGTCAATTTAACGCCGTCATCTCCCGCCGTTAACACCGTCATGTGTCGTTCCATCGGTTTTGATAACGCCGTCGGTGGCCGTCTATTTGTGCGGACTCGATAAATTTTAAAGGATAAACACGTGTCGCTTTTTAACTTGAAATTTTCCTAGAGAATAATAATTCATTATTTAGAAATTCTCGTATGGAGTTATTAAAAAAAACAAAAAATATATAAAAGACAAAACAGAGAAACAAAAAAAAAAAACAGATATTACGAAGCAAAAAAAATTATACGCGGAAAATGAACATCGTCAAGAAATCACAAATGTTGCGACGAGGCATAATCGAATGCGACATATACGCAGATAAGGTTTTAATTGATAGTCGTCGGATATCGTTTAAGAGTCAGATCCAAAGGTTGAATAGTTAAAAAGACAGATCAAATATGGACGTGAAGATTGATGTAGAGGATAACATATTAAATCGATTATGTGTCGACGTGGCGTAACACGTAAGGTACGTAGTTCTCGCGTACACTGGATGTGACTTGGCGTGAGAAGTCACGTCGAGGTCTAGTCGCATGGGTTTGTCGTGTAGTATCGACCGCACCTGATAAAAGCCACAATAGATATAAAATTTGTAGCACGTGGAATAAGATAAGGTTTATCAATTGTTTTTATTCTTTTGTTATATGCGAATATTCGGTTTTTCTTTTTCAGACCAGATTTTGTTATCCACAACTGATCTCCTGACCCTTCTCTTCTGTCTTTAAATTATATATTACTACGATTTATATCCATCGGACCATCATTAGTAAGAAAATTAAACATTGGTGTATTTAACTAATGATTCAATTACGATGGTCCACTTATGCATTAATTAATCATGTGATGCTGCAAATCGATTCGTATACTTCCCGAGAAAGATCTCAGAAGCAGGTCTCCAAGATCATTCATGAGCCGAACGAGAGTCATTCCATATAGTTGGTCGGAATTGATCTCATCTACTCAATGATAATTAATTGTTTATTGGTCTAGCTAGTCAAATTTTCAAACGTTGAGAACTATTTTAATACTCCAACTACTAGTAGATAAAACTTCAGCACTTTAACAAATATCATCTAGTTTTCGTTAAAACAAACAATAATATGTAAGTTTGAAATTAATTTGTTAAATGACGAAGATTTTTTTTTTAAATATGTTTGTATATCTCCAATGGTGAAATGAGAAAGAAAATGTAAAGAACAAATACAGAGCGTGAAAATCTTCTGTTGATCTTGGAGTATATATCAATCAATTAATTATTCCCATATATGACGAAGTGTCAACGACAAAAAATGTGAATGCCTTATGAATTAACTAATTTTTATTTTTTTCTGATTCTGAATTTTTGTTGGTTGTTTAACGCCTGTCCACCAATATTTAACATCGTATAGAGAAAATGAGAATCATATTATGGTGGCAGAGAGAATAAGGCTACGATGAGAAATCACACGCACTATATGACGGTTATTTTGAATTTTCTTATCTAATTTTACCACCCGAACAAATATGACGAAAAAACAACCTATAGTTATAAACTAATTTTAGAACCATAAACTAATTTTAGAACCATATATATTAACAACTTTTTGCAAAAATTAGATAAACATCATCACAAAAAATGTCCAACCACACATATAGAAACATTTTGATCTAAAATATGTGCTCTAGTTTTGATATTTATTAGCCTGAATCAATTAGGTAAATACACCCTTGGCCTTTTTTTTTTTTTTTTTAAATTGACTGTATATACATTCTCGGTTATTTTACCTCTTTAAGACCTAAAAAAAAATAGAAGTTAAAAAAAAGACCTAAAAAAGACTTAAACAGCAAAATACTTTAGGCTATGTGTGTTACCAAAAAAAAGGAAAAGACGAATGAAGGAAAAAATGAATATAAAAGAAATTGGCCTTTGGGGAAGGAGAGAATTTCAAGTGGCCAAATGAGGGAAGGGGGCAGTCAAGTGTGGGGTCTCTCACCTCTCTACGTTTTTATTTTTCAATTGTCTGTCTCTTCGCTTATTATTTTTCCAGGTTGTTTTTTGTTTAATATAAAATTGTTTTTCCAAGTTATTTCGTATTATTTTTTTATAATTCTCTATAATTATTCTCCTTGGAAACAAGCGAAAGAGTGATGTATATATTAATGGTAGTAAATGCAGATTAATTTATTCAGATTAAAAAAATATTATTAAAAAAATAAATTAGAATTGGATGCAAAACTGGGTGGTCTGCTTATATTTGGGTGGATTGCTTATATTTTAGAACAGTTCTGGAAGAAATTTTTTTCTTTGGTTTTTAGGCAAGTAAATATCTGCATACAGATTTTCTAATTTTATATTAATTTTTTTTGTTCTGCATAAAATCTATGGCTTTGAATGGTAGCAATGCAGATTAATTTATACAAATTAAAAAATATTATTAAAAAAATACATTAGAACTGGATATAGAACTGGGTGGACTGCTCATATTTTAGAGCGGTTCTGGAAGAAATTTGTTTCTTTGGTTTTTAGGCAAGTAAATATCTGCATGCAGATTTTTATTTTTATATTAATTTTTTTTGTTCTGCATAAAATCTATGAATAATAAAAAATTACAGATCATTTTAAATACAGTTTAACTGCAATTATTCTGCATTTATTCTGAATCTCATTCAAAGCCTATAAATGGTAAAAATAATTACAGATCATTTTAAATACAGTTTAACTGCAATGATTCTGCATTTATTCTGCATCCCATTAAAAGCCTATGACTTTGAATGGTTGCAATGCAGATCAATTTATGTAGATTAAAAAATATTATTAAAAAAAATAAATTAGAATTGGATTCAGAACTGGATGGACCAATCGTATTTTAAAGCAGTTGTGAGAGTATTATTTTTCTTTGATTTTTAGACTAATAAATATCTTCATGCAAATCTTCCAATTTATATCAATATTTTTTGTTCAGCATAAAATCATTAAATGGTGAATGCAAATAATTTTAAATACAGTTTAACTGCAATTATTCTCATTTATTCTACTTCCCATTTAAAGCCTATATTTGCACTCGAGACTTATATACAAGCCACACAACCCCGATTATACATATATTTAAACTTTTTATTTAAAAAGATGGAAAAAACTAAAAAATAATAATTGGATTTAAATCCAAAGGAAGTCGTGACCCAAGTTTTATCATTGTATAAGAAAACAGACAATCTCAACAAAATCATGCACATACGTACTCTCTTTTTTTTTCTCTATCTTTTCAGATCTTCTTTCTTTCTATAAATGTTGACCGCCATATACTCCACGAACCAAGGGTGCCTGTTGCCATAAATAATTTAATTAGTAGTTACAATTGGCAGGTTATGCCCGCAGCCCATACCTACAGTTGCCCACAGATCTATTAGTTGTTGTGGACTTTGAACGCTGTTAAACCCTTCGATGTTTTAAATAACTTTGTCTTAACACTATACATAATTCACGAATTCCATAATTCTTTTAACTGTGAAATTATTCTTAATTTACCATCTACATGAGAATGTAAGAATAATTTATTTAGGTAGGGAATAATAGCTGTGGATCATATCTGAATATCTGAGCACTCAGTCTTGGGGCTTTTAATTTGTCTTCCATTCACTTGGAGGAGTCATGTGGGTTCAATAAACATAGTATGGGATCCTCTAGTTATAGGCTAAAGGGTTTTCTTCAACTACCAAATGGGCCTAAAGGCCAAGTTTGTATCCTATTCAAGGCTTCTTGATCACCTAAACTATACGAATGTCGTTTTTTTTTGTAATCATTGGATTTGTTAGGCTTTACTTTATTTCCTTTTCATTAAGGCCTACACTAAACTCCTATCATCTCTTCGGCCTGTTACATTTTCATTCATAAAAGGAGTAGAGACCGAGAATGCAAACTCCTATAAACTCCTATCATCTCTTCGCTCCACTTCCATTTATGAATAGATGCATATATTTTTCTTACAGGGGTTAGAACAGATTTTGGATCATAAAACATTTGAATGTGGATTATTCTTACCCTACAGAGCTAGCATTTTGATAATACATGTATAATATCCAAGACACAGTCTTGAAACCACTAAGCATTAATTTCATATTTTTGTCAATTGATGTTCTCAAGCTTGAACAAAATATGAAATTGATGCGAAACTTATGTTAAACGTGTGAAAATTTTGTCAATTTATGTTTTCAATACTTGTGATCACAGTTTATGTTCTCAATTCAACGTGTTGTTACCAATTCAATATTTATTAATGTTTTCGTTATTTTGCGTTCTCATTGTAAATGGAAAATAATATGAGGAACTTCCATCTATCAGTAAAATCAGGTGTAAAATATATTTGTTTTAGTAGCATAAATATATACTCCTTCTGTTTCAGTTTAAAAACTTCAATTTTATTTGGAAAAGCATCGTAATGAATGAAGTGATAACATAAAGATTATTTTATTTGGAGTATTAGGTTGTTTGTAAGAAGAAAATGACAAACAAAAAATGGATTCTTGACAAATATAAACATATATATGCATCAGATGGGCCGTCTTTATGTATGTTCCACATAACATAATAATATGATAATTATATATTTCTTTGAATTATTGGTCTTGTCTTCTATCTTACAACACTTTAATTGGCTTCCAAGTACGTCCAAATCCCATTAATGATCTTCTGTATCAATGTATGCTTTTTTAATTCTTGTATAGCGAAGAGAAAAAAAAATTGACAAATACGAATCTGACATAATACAATTCAAAAGATCTTTGAGTTTGCAAGTACATATGGACTTACGATAACTGAATACAGTAGCTTTGTTACAATCTCTGAGTCGTGAGTGTTTAAGGCCTCTTAATATACTCCTATAACTTATGAATGCTCATTAATTTCGACGTGCATTCAACACTTAGTATCTATATCAAACTTTAAATCTTGATAATTCAGAAGAAAAAAAAATCGACATGTCCGTTTCCACTTGTATCTTCAATCATTTTGAATTCCTTACTCTTTCTGAACTCTTTAAGTACAACATTCCGCCGACAAACAAAATTGGAGAGGAGCTATCGAAATCTGAGACGATTAAAAAAAAAATCTGAGAACATATAGAAAAACAAATATAAAAAATGAAAAATATATATATATTGCCAAGGAAAAACAAACATAATAAATATCCAAAAGTGTAAATATTATCCAACTGTACAGTACGTTTCTTTTTCTAATATTTTGCAACATTACTTCTCTTTTTGTCTGTAACGCCTGTTCAGTTCATCACAACTTACATGCCATTATGTCAACAATTATAAGTGTCCAGAGTTTCGACTGCATAAAATCTCATCTGCAGATCTACACAACAAAAATTATACAAAACTAATTGCATTGTATAGAATCGATAATTCTACAAATTGGGTACAGAAATTAACACAATTACTTTGTTACCGAGCATTTTGGAAATTACATGTTCATTGTTATAGAGATAAAGAGTGTAGGTATCACACATATAAAAACAAAAATTATAATGTCAGAAAGCAAAGGTGTCTCGCAAGCAGGGGAAAAAAAAGACAGTACGAAGGTGATGAGTGCATCGGAAATCGACACGTGGGCTAAGTGGTGATCTTTGTCCAGCAGTCCAGCTTGGCACTTGTAAGATTCTCTCTGTGTTCTGCTGAGGAGTGGTCCCTACGTAATAATGTGTAGTCATACACGTTTCTAATTCCAGTAACACTTCACTATTATTCTTACCCGGATAATTTGCATGGACGTCAATCACCCACCTTCTTATGTTTGGTTGTTGATTGGGTTAGCTAAAACCGAGTACTATACTGAATTGCTTTACTAAACCGATTATTATATACTAGAACCAGCAAAATGACAATAATGTTTAAGTGTAGTCCATAATAAGTATCCTAATTAGTGGAGTAAAGATTTCTGATGAATTCCAGCGTAAAGTTCTAAAAAATTAAAAGTCCTAACAAATACTAATAATTGCAGAAAAACCCTACGCTGCGTAAATCACGTGGCCAATAACTTGGTGTAAAAAACATTTGGTAGAATTTGGAAAAACTTGTACAGTTTCATATCTTGGTGGAAAAGGTTGTTTTCCGATGGTGCCGATAGAAGTATGTTACAAAAAGTTGAAAGTGAATCTTGAAATAGAAGCTAATAAGCTTCCTGGTCAACGTTTTTACTTAATTCATCCAATCACGCGTCGAAAGCTATAATAAAACTTGTTTCTTTTCTATTTTCAAATCTATGAACAAAAATAAAGAAAAGGAAAAAGAAGAAAGAGAGTGGGAAAAACGGCAGGGGTAAAAAGGTCAAAAGAAGAATCTGAAGTGTGTGAGAGAGATAGAGTGAGGGAAGAAAGAGAGGAGCAGTAGAAAAGAATCCACGCGGAAAGACAGCTGTTCCCATGTTGCCATGTTGGAATAACTCTATGGGTCCCACTCACACTCCTCTCCCAAAATGCCAAATTCTTCTCATCCAATCTTTTTTTTTTGCCGCCTTTACTGTCTTTCCATTCTATTTTTTTCCTTCTTCTAGAATGGTTATTCCTTTTTTTTAAAAAAGATTTTATTTCCATTTTTCAAGTGTCTTATGATTTATTTTTAACTATTAAAACTGATAACGAAAGTTATGTGTTCTTATGTCCAAAATTTAGGTTTCACAAATAATTAAGGATGAAATAACTAATGATCAAACCAATAAATATAGCAATATAAAGTTGACAATCAAGTTGTTGAATGACTGGAATTGGAAAATTAGAATTACTAACATTTTTATTTTAATAAATAGCGGTGTAGAAACCAATTCATGGTAATTACTCTAAGACCGGATACTTAAGTTATAACCAGACCGGATACTTAAGTTATAACCTTTCTGCCGTCAACAAAAAAAAAATACCCTTTTGCTATGATATAATCACAAAAAAATTATCATTTTAAATACTGTATTAGTAAGAAATAAGAATAGGTAGCTCTTCAAATAACTTCTAATTATTTGTCTTCATTTTTGATTCATGATCTCTACATTATATATAAACAACGTGGTTTGATATTTTTTTTATTGGAGGAGGGGTTAAAAAATGATGGAATAACGCAGTTTAATTATAACTAGGAAAATGAGCAATAACGTGTATGCATATAAGTTTATGAGACACTATTCGTGTCGGCTGTAGTTTGACACCTTAGTCGCGAAGTAGGTCATACGTGCTGCATTATTAAAAAACCTTTGTAATTTTTAAAATAACTACTAATTGTGAAATGTTACAATGAATGACGTGGCTAATTCGGTGCAGGCCACAATTTTATTATAGAGGGAGGCACTACACTACAACAACACTTCTCTTCTCCTCCTCATATTTATTATTACTCCTCTCTCTCTCTCTCTTTCACTCAAGAGAGAAGGAATTTCTTAGAAAAAAAAAACAAATTAATGAGAGAAATTAATTCAAAAAAATCGGCAGCAGCATAATCCGACAAGGGTTTGGTGAGTATCGGCGGTGGATCCGACGGAGATGGCAAAGACTAGTGTTTTCGATTCGGATCCGACGGCGATTGCAAAGGCCAAGGAACTGAAGCGTGAGATGAAGAAACTGCTGAGGAACATCGAGGAAGATGATGATTTTGGCGTTCAGACAATCGATCAGTTGCAGGAGGCTCTGTCTGCGTTTAAACAGGCGACCATGAGGAAGATGGCCAAATCTTCTTCTCTGGAGATGCTCGAGACCGTCTCTTGTCCTGAGGAGTTTCGTTGTCCTCTCTCCAACGACCTCATGCGGGATCCCGTCGTTTTGGCTTCTGGCCAGGTCAGTGACGTCACATTCCGATCTGATTCTACTTCTAGGGTTTCGAATTTTCCCTTCCATTTTTGTTCTCTGTTAGGTTGGTGAGTAAATTTTTTTGGATTTTTAGGGGATTTTTGATTGGGCTTGAAACTTTTCATCTGATTTTCTCGAGCGACGGAGGAAATCCGACTCGGAGCCTCAGGTTTCTTGGAAATTCTTCTTTTGTGTCGCTAGGAAAAAAAAAGTAATCCGTGTAATTGATATTCGATGACTAATAGAATCCCAGAATGAGGAAATCTGGAGCCTTTTTCACGGAGATGATCAAAAACATTTGATATTAGAAACATTTACTTCATTAATGGCCATCGCTTGTTTCATAATAGTATCCGTGGATATCGAATGTAAGTGAAATTGTGTGTGTTTTGTTTTGGCAGACATACGACAAGTTATTCATCCAGAAATGGTTAAGCTCAGGCAACAGAACATGTCCCAAGACTCAGCAAGTTCTGCCTCACACAGCTTTGACTCCCAATCTCTTAATCCGTGAAATGATCTCAAAATGGTGCAAGAAGGTTGGGCTCGAGACGACAAATCAACATCATTCCAACCTTGTAAATGAAGAGAAAGCTGTCACAAAATCAGATCGCGAGATTTTCAGTTCCTTGCTCTGTAAAGTCTCGTCTTCGAATCTTCAAGATCAAAAATCAGCTGCAAAGGAGCTAAGACTTCTGACCAAGAAAGGACCGGACTTCCGAGCTCTTTTTGGTGAACATCCAGATGAAATCACCCGCTTATTGAATCCGTTGTTGCACGGATCAAACCCAGATGAGCATATTCAGGAAGATGTGGTCACGACACTGTTGAACATATCCATACATGATGACAGCAACAAGAAGCTCGTCTGCGAAAACCCTAATGTGATTCCTCTCCTGATCGATGCATTGAGGCGTGGAACTGTAGCCACGAGAAGCAATGCAGCTGCAGCGATCTTCACTCTCTCTGCGCTCGATTCGAACAAAGTGCTTATAGGGAAATCCGGAATCTTGAAACCGCTTATCGATCTACTAGATGAAGGGAATCCGTTAGCTATCAAAGACGTAGCTGCAGCGATCTTCACTCTGTGTATTGCCCATGAAAACAGGAGTAGAGCCGTCAAGGACGGGGCTGTTAGGGTTTTAGGTAAGAAAATCTCAAATGGGTTGTACGTTGATGAGCTTTTAGCTATTTTGGCAATGCTTGTTACTCACTGGAAGGCTGTGGAGGAATTGGGTGAGCTCGGTGGGGTTTCTTGGTTGCTGGAGATAACTCGAGAGAGCGAGTGCAAGCGGAACAAAGAGAACGCGATTGTGATACTGCATACGATATGTTCAGCGACAGGACGAAGTGGAAGGAGATCAAAGAAGAGGAGAATACTCATGGAACGATAACAAAGCTTGCGCGTGAAGGAACGTCAAGGGCACAGAGGAAAGCAAATGGGATCTTGGATCGACTGAGAAAAGCTATGAACCTCACTCACACTGCCTGAGAGAATGCCTTTAAACATCCGCAATGTAAATTATCTAAATCTTTGCTCTTTTGTTTTATCTGTGTTCTTTCTTTCTTTGGCTTTCATAATTTTTGTAAATTATTCATATCTCTAGGAGCTGAATAATATTATATATGGTTTCCGTATATGAGGTTGTAAGTAGAAATCTGTGTGAATAGTTTTTTCCGGGGAATCAATAAAAATCAATGTTGGCTTTATTCAGCAGTGAATGCCTTGGTCAACAAGTAACTATGTAACTTTCGTCTGTTTCTTGTATATTATATATATTAAAATACATAGAAAGGCTGTAATGTCGTGTTCTTCACATCACACGGAACCACAAAACAAATCAATCTTATTCCACACTCTCTCTGGAAAAAGAGTTTATTTTAGATTCACGGATTTTAATTATTTTATGATGTGATTTCTGTTCTGTATATGTATGTAATGTGACCCTCGTCCTCTTGCTGTATGTCATTTAATTAGGGAAACACCGTCACTTTAACAAAAAAAAAATCTATCATTCTGAAAATTGTTTATAAATGAGTACATTTCCATTATAATTACTAAACAAATATAACTTTTTAAAAGTGAAATATTTGTACTATATAAAATTTCTACCAGAATTTTGAATTTTTAGATATGTAAGATATTTTAATGGAATAGGTTTTTTGTGCAATATTTTAAATTGGATTTTCAATATTTTTTTTATAAATGAGTACATTTTCAATATCTTATTTGTGCAATATTTAAATGGAATAGATCTAAATATATATCACTATTAAAAATTTTAAATACATTGCAAGAAAAGGCAAGTAAGTAATGATAAAATCACATGTATTTTGTTTGTTGGACATGGATTGCTTGGAAGTTACAATAAAAATCACGAAATTGCCACAACTCGTGAATCGCAATAACTACGGGTCGATAGATCGAGAAAGTTGGAAAATGGAATATTTAATAGAGATCAGGATAGAATATGGATTGGTCTTAAACCACTCTTTGGTGTTTCCTCACCCAACTTTCACAGAAAATCCAAGAAAATAAAGAATTTGATTCTTCAAGCTTTTTATCCACAAGAAGTAACATTTACAATAGATGGATTTTTATTCTACGGATCGAAAACAATTCCCCTTAAAAGGAATACGAATCTTAATGATCCACAATGGTGGGTTTACCTTTTACGTGTCCCCATGTGTAATACTTCTTTTTATTTCTATTCAAGTACCCAAGATATCCGCCTTATTTTTAGGCAGAATAAAGAATTTTATTCATTGCTTTAAAATTTCAATGTATCAGTCCCAACATTTAATTATTTGCCTAATAAATAATGACTACTAATCAGTAGTATTTATTTTCTTTCTAACCAAAAATTCCGGATTTCTTTTTTGGTCGACGACCATATCAGATGAGTTAATCGGTCAAAGAGTTAATCGAACTCTCAAATCTTGATTTCTCAAGTTAATTAATAAACTTAATCGTTAACGAAAAAAAAATAATCACCTTTTTCTTTGTCAAAACTTAATTACGGAATACTCCGTTTTTTCTTGTTTCCCTTAGCAGAGTTTCTACAAACCATGGGCATCTCTTTTCTCAAAAAACTTTTTCAGCTTTTTATTTCTGTGAACTTGAACAATGTACCAAATTCTAAAACGACTTTCAACCATATTTCAAATTTTTTGAAAAGAAAGTAGATGTGATATGAGACGTAAATCTCTATTACATTACATACATGTAAAAGGGATGTGATGTATCCAATATTCCAATCACTAATATAGTAATATATCAGTTAGTGCCGGAGATCGCGTATTTATTTCATAGAGAAAATGAGAAAACGTCTTTTGCTAAAAAATAATGGAAGTATACACCAAAATGCAAAAACTAGTCGTTAGCTATTTTTATTTTTCATTGATTGATCCAATTAACCATATGCACATGTTTCTTATATTTATAAAGTGAGCAATACACGGCAGAGAATCTTACACGAAAAACATTGGCAAGCAAGAAAAAAAAAACGAAACTGAAAAACGTAAACGTCTGTTTTGTTCAGTCACTGAGTATATTTGATCTCTCTTCCGTTTCATTGTTTGTATGCAAAGCCCCATTTGAATCAACAGCCCACTTTGTAAGCCCAAACGTGTTTGTCTAGATAAGCAGCCACTGCCTCTTTGATAGCCAGATTTGGAACGAGTTTGGATGGGTCGAGTTTTTCACGCGTAATAGGATCAAACCTCCCCACCTAGCAAATGGTTTAAACGACCAAACCTTAACAGGAATGAAAAAAGAGAGAGAGAGAGCAAAGAGCGATGATAATGCCTTACCTTCTTAATATGTTCAAGGATCGCTGCTCTTTCATATGTAACCCCACTTGGAGAAATCACAGGATCCCGGAATATCTCAAGTGTAATGTTGCAACACAAATAATCTGGCACCTGAAAAAAATGACCCAGAATGGCATTGACCTCAAATTTGAATAGAAGAGGGGCTCTTACAAAAAGCTTTTAAAGAAAAGTTGATGCACCTCAGCTGGTTTGTCGTCTTCTGCAGCTTTCTCAAACACTCGATCAAGAGCTTTCAATCGCTCAGTATGGAAAGAATAAGCTTCTTCCGAGGACTCCTCTGTTCGAGACATATCTAAAGCACGTTGTTGATTAAGAGCAGCCTCACAAGTTTCCCTGAGACGAACATGAATAGTTGCATAAAGCCACAGTGAAGCATAGTTCCCAGTAGAATGTTTGCACTGGATTACGAAATACACATAACCTACTTCAAACTATTCAGTTCCCACGAGCGCCTCGCAGAATCCAGTTCCCACTCCATGTATTTTGCTTTAGCAAGCTCTTCCCATATTTCTTCTACCATATATCCTGTTGGATTTGCGCCTCTTCCAAGATCTAAAGCCTATATGAAGCGTAACCACATAAAGTTATCCAAAATTTTTGTTCTGTAGTAATTGATGATTTCAACAAATTAACCCATCCAGCATGGTTTTTCCCACTAATTCCTGTGTCCATAGCATCATCATCATGCCAAGGCTATGGCGTACGAAAATCATGTCCACTAATAACATTTACATACGAAGCTTAGGAATAACAAGGATCATACCCTTTGCAACTCTTTGACTCCATCAGAATATTGTTTACTCTGCAATAATGCAAGTCCTAGCATGTAATGGGCCTGCCAGAGAAACATAGGTGAAGAATCCCCTTATGAGGGAGGAGAAAGAATCAACGAAAACTTAATAGATTCAACAAATAGCATGCCGAGCAAAAGAGAACTGTCTAGATAAAACCAAAAAAATCAAACCTTGACAGAATTGTGGTCAAGCTGAATAGCTTTGCGACAATCCTCTTCAACCCTAATCCAATCCCTGAATTTGATGCCAGACAACCACAAGCAAGCAGACAAGGCAAACATAAACAACAAGATGAAAAATGAAACACTATTCAGGTATTAGAATTGATCAGAAGTAAAAAATTATTTGACAAAACATACATACTTTCGCTTCATGTGGCAAAGAGCTCGATTAGTCCAATATACAGGAACCTTTGGTGACAAGGTAATCGCCTTTAGAAATAAACAAAGATGACAAGAAAATAGCAAACGAATAAGTCATCAAAGCTACTCCATGACGTCGACATCTCTGCAAACTGATAACTTATCGACGAACACATAAAGATTCCTAAATTCCAACTGTAACCAATTGTATATTCTGAAATGAGCCCATCTAAACCGAATTGGATACAATCATGCTTTGATTATGAATGAATTGTCCAATATTGAGGTTCAATCCAGAGGTTTATTCCTCTACGCAGATCTAAATCAAATTCTAGGGATACGCCCAGAAAACAAAACCCTAGCGATGAAATAAGAGAAGGCGAGTGAATAGCTAGTGAGAACCATGTACCTCAGTATAAGCATCAATGGCCGCACCGAAACGTTCTTTCTTAAAGCAACTGTTACCATCTTCCTTTAACCGCTCGGCTTGATTTGCCGCCATGGCGGAGACAGCGCCTGTCACCGTCTAAGCCAATCGGACACAAACGAATCGCTCCTCTATTCCTACTCCTCTCTATCTTTCTCCGGCGACGCGTGCGAAGAATCTCCCGGAGTTTTGCAGACTAGAAGAAGAAGCCGCGAAATTTCACAGAAAGGATAAAAGAAAAGCAAAAAGGTCATTGTAATTTTAAAACAATCGGTTATCGAAAGGAAGTAGTAGACTCTTTACCGGGTCAGCGTGACAAGGCTGTGGGTAAAACCCGGGTCGTAAAGTTAGTTTATGTTTAACCGCCTTTTGCCTTGTGGATATTTTTCTTTAATGTACCCGTAAACAAGTCTTCGGTTCATTGTAAATCTTTTAATTAAATTCTTCCATATACTAGAAAAAATGTTTTACGGGCATAATGAAACGTTTAGGCGCGTTTTTTTCACCACCATCGTGTTCACCATTGGAACCGCCATGTTTCCTACAGGGATCAAGAGTTAAGAAATTATATCTAAACAAAAAAGGCATCACGAGGACTACAACATAATTTTCGCTGAATTGCGACGAGCAATAACGTATTCACAAGGAACAACAACTAATGGGCCACTTAGAATCCTTCTATTATTCAAACCAGACAATTAGTTGAAAATGAAACAAATTTGCGGGCTTCTGAAGAAAAACCCAAAGCCAACTATAGCTCGTGACTATGGTCTCAAGGCCCATTATATTTTAATTTTGAATGAGCTATTGGCCTAAATAAAACTAGCTTAAAGGTTAATCCATGCTTAGAAGTTGTTGACGTATCCATCTCATAATCATTGATCTTGAAAGAAGTTTTGTGTACCGTTACGAATTATGACTTTCTCCCGGAATGTGAATAAATATATCATGTCATTGCTAAACTTTACTTCAGCTTAGCTAATGTGGAGCAAAATTTGTTTTTTTTTGGGGAGTCGTCTTGGATTATCCCTTCTTTTATTTTGTAATGACGGATGTGTTAGACTTTATTTTTCATTTTCTACAAAACGATATGTTATTACGTTTCCAATATATCATATACTCATTTATATATCTTTATATAATAGTAAATTAGTGATTGATATTTTTCTTTTTAAGTACAAAGTTATTTCTCTATGTTGGTAAATTAGTCTTCTTTCTACAGTCAGTTCTCGAAATTTGATTATGGCTCAACTTCTCTTAAAGACTAATTTAAGGTTTAAACAATTGAATTACCATATAACTACAACGATTATCATAAAATGTAACCCTCGTGTTTTCTGGACCGGACAAAACACGGAACAATAAAAAAAAAAAAATACGGAAGAGCTCAAGCATAAAAATAGTGAGAATTACAAAGATTAATTAAATACTAATGCAAATGTGTTGGGCGCTTTATTCTGTAGAGTGGCTTAGCCAATACCATTGTACCAATGATAATAGACTAATGACGCTTACACGAATTTAAGGAGTCATTAAGGACTATAGCGTGTGGAGATTTTCTAATCCTCTTTCAGACATTTCCCATTTCTTCAGATGCTTCCTTTATCTCACGTCTTTAAAAAAAATAACAATTTATCTCACGTCTTTACTCTCTTTTTTTTTGCCTTCTGCATGGTAATTATAAATACGTTTGATATAATTAGGTGTTGATTGTTTATATTGATTAGAGGTAGTTAATTAGTTATGATGATCTTTATGATTCTTTTATTTTTTAGTTTATGTATGAAACGTATACAAAGCTATGGAAATATGTATACAAAGGTAAAATAGATATATTACCTATATATCAAGTGGATTGCAAACACAAATGAATAATTGAAAATGTTTTTTTCAATGGAATCAAAATGTTTATATTCAACAGTTTAGAAAAACTGATGTAAACTAGGCTTTCTGTATAATAACAGATAAATAAATGTCGAAAAATTGGTGGAGACACACAATTATATTGTTGACAAAATTCCACCCTTTTAAACTATTCGCCAATGCCAGATTTATTAAAACTGTGCACAGATATTTGTTGGACGTAGCTCAAAAAGAATAACATATTTGTTGCCTGTTTATTATATACGTGTTTCTTGCCCATATTCCTGCTCGAGACTAGAATAAATAAAATTTCTGATATAAGAATATTTAAATATCTAAAAAGATAAAAAAAAAATTCGTATCATAGTGCCCATGAATCCATGATAGATATAATAATCATACTCGTCCAAAAAAAATATATGATAATCATATAAAGAATTATAGACAGGAGTGTAATACTAATAGTTTCCACAAACCACGTGAACGATAACAATAAATACATAGGGGCATGTAGAAACGTCACGTATGCAATAATGCTTATGTAAGCAACCTTTCGATCTCTAACTTTCGTCTATATCTCATGAAAAATCAGAAATAAAAAGAGAGGACCATTTCCATTTTTCTAATCGACGAAAAGAACATCGACTTTCACCTAGAGATATTAAAGTAAAGATAATTCGGGAACATATTGCAGACATTTGGTATTGACAATTTGATCATCTGGGGTCTATAGGCCTAATTTATTTATTTTTTTAAAAAAGTCGATTCTAGAATAAAACGAAAAGTAGGAACACAAAATTAAAAGACAATGGAAACAAAAAGAGTAAATGAGGGAGATTGGGCATCGGTATATATTCAAAGTTGCCCAACAACTAGGAAAGAAAAGCGAAAACACAAAGTAACAAAGATATGAAATTTGGCTTATTTCCCAATTCACATGAAAATGACCTAAAGAAAATTCCGGTAATATCTTTTGATCAACATTATTGACAATGTCATTAGGTAAACAAAACAAAAAAACAAAAACAAAAATTTCGTCACTACACTACACATGTCTTTTCAATTTTTGATTATTAACAAAACTTTATTCAAAACACTTTTCCCGTTTTCATCTCCTATCTCACATTTCCCACATTATTCCGTGTCCATTTCTATGAATTTCATATTAAAAATCCCAGTTTTTTTTTATTCATTTCAAAACCCCCCAAAAACAAAAAAAAACAAAAAAAAAAACTATGTTTTCCCATTTGTATACGAAGGGGCCGGGTTTTCCAGCGGATCTCAAGTAAAGTCGTGCATATAAACAAAATACTAATACATTTCAACTCATTTGACTGATGACAATATTTAAAAAGAAGAAGAAAAAATAAAATAAAGGTTGACAAAAGTATAACAAACAAAAAATCTCAGACGCTAGTTGCAGTCAACTTCCACAAGAACACGCACTCTCCACATGCTCTACCCAAATCCCTCCTCCTCCTCTAATTAAATCGTTTTCAACAAACACACCAATTCACATCGTGAACGTGACTTTTCTTATCTAGCGGTCAACTCAACACGTGGCATCATCCTAACGGCTTTCACCCGATTCCCTCTTCTCAGAAGCGGTGCACTGAATCAAAAACTCTCCCATAACTTTAGCCTCTCTCTGTCTGTGTCTATAAAAACAAACACAACATGTTCCATTTGTCTTATCAAACACCACACCACACCAGAACTCAGCTATGGCTTCTCATAATGCTATTCTTCTTCTAATCTTGGCCGTTGCATGCTTCTCACCGGCGATCGCACAGAGTACTTGCTCTACACAGAACGTACGATCCGCCGAGAGAACACCGTTCGAGTCTTGCCTAGACCTTCCCGTACTCGATTCCTACCTCCATTACACCTACAATGCCTCCAATTCATCTCTCTCCGTCGCATTCGTCGGCACTCCATCACAACCCAACGGCGGCTGGGTCGCTTGGGCTATCAATCCGACGGCTACTGGGATGGGCGGTTCTCAGGCCTTCGTCGCATTCAGATCCGGCGCCGGCGCGCCTGTCTCCGTGAGGACGTACAACATTAGTAGCTACAGCAGTCTCGTCGAAGGCAGACTTTCCTTCGAATTTTGGGATCTACGCGCCGTCTCCATGAGCGGCGGTAGGATCGCGATTCACACGTCGGTTAAGGTTCCGGCCGGAGCCGATAGCGTTAACCAGGTCTGGCAGATCGGCGGGAATGTTACTAACGGTCGTCTTGGAGTGCATCCTTTCGCTCCGGCGAATTTAAACTCCAGAGCCGTGCTGAGACTCACCGGCTCTGACGCTCCAGCCTCTGCTCCGGGCTCTTCTCCGGGCTCTGCTCCGGGACCGAGCAGTACCACCGGTGGCTCGACCACTCCCGGAGAGGCGGGAGGTCCAGGGAACGCGGGGTCGATGACGACAAGCGTAAATTTCGGGGTTAATTTGGCAATTTTGGTTTTGTTGGGTAGTGTATTTATTTTCTGGATTTGATCTTCTATCTCTCTCTATTCCTTTTTTTCGCACAATAATGGAGCCCCACACTTTTTTTAAATACCCTTTTTAGTCGTAGAGTCATTTACTCTTTTTGTTTTACCGCTTTTTTCGCCACATTAATACATTAATATTGGATTGTATGGACCATTGCTATTATCATCTTATCTTTTTTTTTTTTCGCTATCCAACTATTACATCACTAAGGGAATGGTCCGAAGACCCCCACAACTGACTCGTTATGAATGATTTGGGAAAAGATAAAACCTTTTGCTCGAGCACCTTTCACTAGACTATCCACTCGGACATATGAACTCCTGGGGATATGAGAGAGAGTAAAGTCCAAAAAATTTTCTTGTAATATCCGGAAGATTTCCAACTCTGAAAGGAAAGATGGCTAGTCTGATGGAGATTCTGCCATGCTTACCAGATCAAAGCAAGCGGTCTGAAAGTGCACGGATATGATATGTCTATCTTTCATGCAAGACATTGCCCCTAGGAAGCTCTTCAATTCAGCATGAAAGACCGAAAGGCTTCTCTGACAACCCTGAAGGCCAAAGATCTCTTCACTCCTCTCCTTCCTCAGACTCCACCCGAGCCCACTCACTCATCATCTTATCTGCTTAAAATAACTGTGTTTGCAATTTGCAGCCCTGTTCACCAGTTGACTATTTTCCCATCGAGACACCAATATATTTTTAAAAATTTCTTATCCTTCCATATTAAATTCAAATTAATCGAATTAGAATTGAAAATGTTTTAAAATAAAAAAACCAATAAACAGTTAAACACTACCAAAGCAACACTATATACATTTTTTTAAAAAAAAATTAACAAAAAAATATATAAATTTTTGTGTGTGTTCTGTGTACCATGTTCGTGTATGTTCTCCATTATATTTGCTGATCTTTAATTTGAAAGTTATTTGAAGTTATTACTACTAGTTCGTTTTGCTGTTATCAATGACAAAAAACAACTAGTATAAGAAATCTTAGTTCACAAAAAACAACTATAAGTGAAAATGCTTTTTTTTTCTTTTTTCTTGTGGTATGTGGTGGTTTTAACGATGCAGTTAGACGGCATAAATGTTGTTTGAAAATGAAATTCTGTATCTGATCGGTAGTTCAACAACATAAATTGGCGACAAATCACAAACAACAAAAAAAATATTTAGTCGTTAGTTGTCTAATCTTTTCTTCAGAATACATTGCTAAATGATTTGAAACGTTAACAATTTTTAGTGATATAAATATTTGATAGAGAGGATGTTGATAAACAAAACCGGCGTAACGAACTGAGCATAGTTACCATAACTTGTTAAGTATTAAGCACCAAACTATAGCAAAAAAATTTTGAATAGAAAAGTTAAGACAAAACAGGTAAATGAAAAAGTCCGCGAAATATTAGGCCTAAAGCCCAATATTTTTATGAACTTAAACGGCCCAAGAAATATGGACAATTTTCAACACATAGCGCGATGGAGGCGCATATGCCTTGTGATGCTCAGTGTCTCATCATCATCCCCTCTGCTACATAAACATTACTATCTTTAAAGGCGCTTCCTTTCCTTCTTCTCCTCGAATTTCTCTCATCTTCTCAAATCTCACTATTCCATTTTCAAAATCCCACCCGTTTTCCAAAACTCAGAAGTTATCGCGTTATTGAGTTTCGATTCTAGAGCATAGTCGTTACCAGTGTTAGCAATGGAGTCGATGCAGAGCCGAGTGGAATCGTGGATCAGAGACCAGAGTGCGAGATTTTTACGGGTCTCTTGGGGCCCACTTCAATGGAGGTTCCGGTGGCCGCCATGGAACGGAGAAGATGCCGATCAGAGGGTCAAGATCCGCCGGGAGTACGAGAAGCGAAAAAAGCAAATTCAGGATCTTTGTCTCGCCCTCAAATCCGAATCGGTCGAAGATTTGCAGGACTTACTCTGTTGCATGGTACTTTCCGAGTGTGTTTACAAGGTAATTTAGTACCCTTACTTTCATCGACCCTTTCGATAATGTTTAATCAAACTAAGGAACATCTGCGTTCTGCAAAGGGCTTATAACACTTGGTATCATCAGCTGAAATTAACTGCTGATTAACTAAGTGGTTTTGTTAGTTGCTTAAAAGGGTAGTTTAGGTGTATAGTGGATAGAGGAACTTAAATTGAACACAAATTCATACAATTCACGGCCATTTACTTGAATGTAACTTTGTAATGAGAAGTATCTGAAAATTTCGAGAATTTCTGATTACGCTATTGGCATTGTTAATTGAATGATAGAGACCTTCAAGTGAGATGGTTCGAGCTGTAAACAAATTTAAAGCGGACTTTGGCGGCCAATTTATATCGTTGGAGAGAGTTCAACCTTCATCAGATCACGTTCCTCACAGGTTTTTTTTTAACATCTCTTAGCGGTTGGAAATTTTTTTGAACTTCCTTTCATGTATTTTTCGATCTTCGGTTTCTTCTTTACAGAATTATCTGATTTTATTAATTTGTTAATTTTTGGTACTAGATGGGTGTGGTTCCTAATGCTCAAACTGAAAATTAACTCGAGGGAATATCTTAATGCAGGTATCTACTCGCTGAGGCTGGTGATACATTATTTGCATCCTTTGTTGGAACTAAGCAATATAAGTAAGTCTTGGAGTTTTTATTCATTGGAAAACGAAATAGGTCAGATGTATAATATGTTTTCCATTCATGGGTGTGTTCTAGGGACATCATGGCTGATGCAAATATACTTCAAGGTCACATATTTCACGATGATGTCCCTGAGGATGAATGCACCGCAGCATCTGAACCTATACAACGTAGACAGAAGCCCAAACCTGCTGCTCATCGGGTATGCTTTTTTTTTTTTTTTTTTTTCTGTATCTTCAGTACACTATTATCATATGCAAAGTTTATATAAGTATTTAATTATCGTCTTCCATTTTAAAAACTAGGGATTCTTGGCTCGTGCTAAGGCGATACCTGCTCTGGAACTGTATAGACTTGCTCAGAAAAAGAAACAAAAACTTGTCTTATGTGGACATTCACTTGGTGGAGCTGTAAGTCTGATTACTTACCTTTGTATCTCGTTGTCTACAAATGACTTCTCGTTTTTAGCTCCCAGGATTTTTATATATTTTCTGAAATTTCGTAGGTAGCTGCATTAGCCACACTTGCAATATTGAGGGTTGTTGCTTCCTCTTCTACAAAGAAAGAAAATGAAAATATTCATGTCAAATGTATAACCTTTTCCCAGCCTCCTGTTGGGAATGCTGCGTTGCGAGAGTATGTTTTTGGTGTACAAGTTAAACATACGGCTGGGCTTAGGAAGAGCATTCTCATGTTTTTTTTTTCCCTTGGTTTGGTTCGTTTTGCAGTTACGTACATGAAAAGGGGTGGCATCATTATTTCAAGAGCTACTGTATACCTGAAGATTTGGTCCCCAGGATATTATCGCCTGCATATTTTCATCATTACAATGAGCAAAGAATGTCAATGGCTGTAGAGGCTGATGCCACAAATTCGTCAGTGTCAGAAATGAATGGCCAGGGTGTAACTTCAGAGGCAGGAAAGACAAAAGGCAAAGAACACGAGCAGTTAGTCATTGGTGTTGGCCCTGTTCAGAACTCATTCTGGAGGCTTTCAAGACTTGTTCCCCTTGAGGCTGTTAAAAAACAACTAGATAGGTATAGAGGGAAGAAAGTGGATCCTGCAGAGAGTTCTACTGCAACTGAATCTTCAGTGTCAGGTCCTTTTGAGGACGTGGTTATTGAACCACAATCTCTTGAAATAGAAGAGGGTAGGGATGGTATATCTCTCAAGCCATTGCCAGATACGGGTAACGCCCAAACAGTTGGTGGAAGGAGTGATGGACAGAGCGATTCATCCAATGGTTTTGGAAATAGTTGGCGCAGGGTTCCTTCTTTACCTTCTTACGTTCCATTCGGACAGGTAGATGTTTATTACTTACATAAATGTGATAAGCTTTAGAAATACTGTAATACTTAGTCTACCTAAATTTTTGAGCAGTATGCCAAGATTGGCGATGCTAATTCTAGTTCTGTGTCAATGACAAATTGTCAGCTCTGATGCTGCTTTTAATTTCGGTAGAATTTTGGTTCCTTAAACATAATTTAATAAGTTGATTATGCGTATCACAGCTATATCTCTTGGGAACTGCATCTGTGGAACCACTTTCAGAAGGAGAGTACTCTAAGTTGACATCGGTACGAGCTTCCTTTGCTTATAAATATGCTAATAAGTGTTCATTAATCTCAAATTATGAAACGTATCCAAACAATTAAAGTCATACTGAATCAAGTAGCTCTGTTTTTGGGGTTCTCTAACTAACTTTAGAAGCTCAATTTTACAGTATGTTTAGGTCCTGTCATTATACGCATATCTTCATATTTAGTTTGTGGTTGAGGTTCTCTTATTTGGTTGCATTTTTCTGGCAAAGATATTTTCAGGTCAGATCTGTGATTACCGAACTAAGGGAACGTCTTCAGTCACATTCTATGAAATCCTATAGGTCTCGCTTCCAGAGGTGATAGTTCCTCTTACCCTAGGCCGGTTACTCCTTGATTCATATGCGTATGCAGGTGACATAGTCTTCGTTTGCTTTTTCACTGACATGCCTTTTTTCATGCTGTAGAATACATGACCTCTGCATGGATATTGATGAATTTTTCGGAGTGGATCAGCAGAAGCAGTTTCCACATTTACAACAGTGGCTTGGACTTGCTGTTGGTAGTAGTGTAGAAATTGGGCATATCGTTGAATCACCGGTCATCAGAACCGCCACTTCTATCACTCCTCTTGGCTGGAAAGGTGTCCCTGGTGATAAGAATCTGAAAGTTGATATCACTGGATTTAGGTTGCATTTGTGTTCTTTTGTTCATGCACAAGTGAATGGCAATTGGTATAATCCATTATCGCTGTTTTTTTCACTCTTTTTTATTTGATGACAGATATATGTATGTGATAGAGTTGTTAAATATCTGTGATTAACTCTGTTTTAGGTACTCAACTACTGTGGAATCTTCAGGAAATGTAGAACAGACAGAACTGCAGAAAATTAGGGTGACCATTGAAAGTCCTCTGAAACGACCTCCAAGCAATCAAATAGTTGAAGATCCTTTAGTTCCTATGTTCTCGTCTGTTGATTCAAACACCGGTTTGCTGAAGGAAGGAATCAGTTTAGGATTTTTTCAAGAGGACAAGTTTGTTCGTCCTGAAGGTTTGGAAGACTTGTATATATTCTGTACTAGTGATTTCGCTACTGTAGCTAAGGAGGTTGATGTCAGAACACGGAGGGTCCGATTACTCGGGCTTGAGGTACCGCCTTTTCTTTGTTTCATTGGAATAACATTTCATGCTCACATACATTGCATGTAATTATAAAATCTGGATCGTTTTGTCTACGCAGGGTGCTGGTAAAACCTCTCTGTTCCGGGGAATACTGGGTCAAAGCATGCTGAGTTCGATGACCCATGTGGAGAATCTGCAGATACAGTCCGATGTTCAAGAATGTATTGTTGGTGGTGTTTGCTACTCCGACACAGTAGGCGTGAACCTGCAGGTCATTTTCTTCACATTTTGGTTCCACAACTTTCATCATTATTCCGATTTATTAATCCTGTTTTGTGGGAATTCTGATGCAGGAGCTGCACTTGGAGGCTACTCGCTTTAGAGAAGAAATATGGCAAGGAGTTCGTAACCTAAGTAAGAAGATAGATCTGATTATTCTTGTGCACAATCTATCTCACAGAATACCACGTTACCAGAACTCAACAACGCAACAGCAACCAGCACTTTCTCTTCTGTTGGAGGAGGTCAAATCTCTCGGCATCCCTTGGGTTCTCGCCATTACAAACAAGTTCTCAGTCAGTGCCCATCAGCAGAAAACTATGATAGAAGCTGTTCTTCAGGCATATCAAGCGTCTCCAAACACAACCGGAATTGTCAACTCTATCCCTTATGTTATCTCTGGCTCTGGGAGTTCCTCATTGCCATGGGCAGCTGTGAATGCCGGTAATGAAGGATCATTAGGTGCTCAGAAGCTGATCTTCGCTCCACTCGACCTTGTCAAAAAGCCTTTTCAGAGAAAAGACACTGTTTTTCCGGTGGACGGTGTGAATTCCCTTTGCCAGCTTGTGCATAGCGTCCTTCAAACTCAAGAAGAAGCTTGCTTTCAGGTATTAACACTCTCCTAGCTTTCTTATTAACGCAGATTCGGAGTGGTTAAACCATTTGCTAAAAATAATGCCCAAGTCGCTTCAGTGTTTTATATGATCTCCATCAAACTTTCAGGAACTTGCTAGAGACAGACTGTTGGTGGAACTGGCTAAAAGCCGTGCCGTAGATGGTTCAAAGGCCAAGTCATCGTCGATGTCAGCAGCAGCCGTGGGTGCTTCACTTGGAGCCGGTCTTGGCCTTGTCTTAGCAGTAGTAATGGGTGCTGGTTCCGCTTTACGAAAACCTTGATTGTATTTGTACCTAATCAACCATTGAATCTATTTATATATGTACATATAGTTCCATTAGAGGTTCATTTCAAAAATTCACGATTTCACAAATTTCTCTGATATTCAGTGAGGTCATTTGCTTTACACCGAGAGAACCCAATTGGTGGTATAATATCAAAACAAAATAGATTGCAAGTATCTTTAACTAAGTCCGAATATTGATAAATATAACCTTGTAATAATGTTTTTCTCTGGTAGAAGAAGAAAACAAAGACCATGAAAACAAAGATTTGTTATACAAATCACCGGGAGCAACAAGACGGATTCCGCCAAGAGCTCTCGGAGCCATCCTGGTTGTTAACAAGGCTGACACGATTAACGGATAGCTCGGCCTTGTAAGCATCGGAGTTGAGAAGTTTGCGGCTGACATTGCTGAAGATCTCTCTGATGACAACCTCAAACGCTTTGTCTACGTTCGTGGAGTCAAGAGCGGATGTCTCCATGAAGAAGAGTCCTTCTTCCTCTGCGAGAGCTTTCCCTTCTTCCACACTCACAGCTCTGATTTCCTCCAAATCGCATTTGTTCCCAACTAGCATTTGTGCCACTGCCGTGTCACAATGAGCTTTACGGTAACAAACAATAACAAAAACAAAAGTGTTAGGGAGCAAAACAGAGAGCATCTTATTGTAATTTAACAGGATCCATCAATGGTGCTCTGCTCGCTTACTTAAATTTCAACCAAACATGAATTTCCTCTTAATACAAGAAGGGAGGAAAAAAAGGGAAGGGGACTTACTGTGGAGTTCCTGAAGCCATCGCTTGACGCTCTCGAAAGTGGAGCTTCTGGTGATGTCGTAAACGATGAGAGCACCAAAAGCACCTCTGTAATAAGCAGAAGTGACTGCCCTAAACCTCTCTTGACCAGCAGTGTCCCAGATCTGAGCTTTCACTTCTTTCCCTTCGATCTCCACCAACTGCGTCTGAAATTCCACTCCGATTGTCGCCTTCGAATTCGTATCGAACTCGTCCCGAGAAAATCGAGACAGTAAGTTCGATTTCCCGACAGCCGAGTCGCCGATTAGGACAATCTTGAACAGGTACTCTTCTCCTCGATCGTTTTCCTTACCCATCTTCTTCTTCTTCTTCTTCTTCTTCTTCTTCTTCTTCTTCTTCTACTTCTACTTCTTCTTCTTCTTCTTCTTCTTCTTCTTCTTCTACTTCTTCTTCTTCTTCTTCTTCTTCTTCTTCTTCTTCTTCTTCTTCTTCTTCTTCTTCTGCTTCTTTGGAACAGATTGTGGAGAATTTTTGCAGCTGTGAAGCTTTGATAAGTGGTAAAGTAATGACAGACAAGCTGCGTGATTGGCGGGGTTTCCAATAGACCCTACATTTCTTTCTTAACTTAATTACGTTTAAGATGTTTTAATTAATGCCCATGTTTTTTCTAAGGACACATCACCGGTTCCAAATGGTCATACTTAGCCATTCGCATTGGGAATATTCAGGTGTACCGTATGTTATTAATTTTTAGACAATATACATTGTAGACTCTTGTAGGTTTTGATATCTTATTGCTTATTTACAAATTTCCTCCAAAATATACAACCCCCATAATCATTATGAACACTTTTGGGATACAATTCTCTCTTTTTTTATTTATTTCACCAAGTATGGTTACATAGATTATTACATAACGACGAAAGTGAGTTTGTACATAAAACCTTGAGGCTGCTTCAATTGTTTGCTTTGCCCCAACTTCTTGGGAAAGGAATGGCGTCTTTGATATCAGGAAGTCCCGTCGCAAACAGAAGCATATGTTCCATCTTTAGGCTTATTCCGGAATGCTTCACTGTCCCATGCCTCCTTAAATCTAAGTACCACTCGTACTTCTCCTTTGTTGTGTATCCAGATTCCCCGATCCTCGCATCCAAAATCTCAAACCGTTCTTCGTTTTGGCTCCCAGTGATCACAACACCAACCTGCAAACAAAGTTGAAGTCTTTTGTAACATTCAGCAAATTTTAGATCCAACTTTGGTTTGGTTCTATATTTACCTTTGGAACCACCAGATCAAATGCTGCTACAGTGTTCTTGTCATCATTCAACCGTATGTAAAACGGTTTAACCTCTTTCGGGTGGCTATGTATAATTACAGGACCCTTGTAGATCTCATCAGTTAAATAACTGCAACATTAAACGGTGAATAGAGAATTTCAGAATCAGATCTTCAAACAAAGACTCAATTGCTTTTGCCATTAGCAAAACAGTATACCTGAGATGCTCTTCCGTTAAAGCAAAGCCCCACTCAGGCTTTGTTTCGAATGTTCTACTCGTTGCCTGTTTGTAGAGAATGAGATCATTATGATATAGCACCACATTCAGTAGATAATGAACAGCATTTGATTGAAAAGTGTTTTTTTACCTTCTGTAGAAGACTAATCGCTTCGGTATAGGAGAATCTCAGAAGAGAATTGGAAGCTGTTGCTTCGAGACGCATGATGATGGTCTTGTCAGCTCGTTTAGATATGAATTTCATGTCTTCATGACGATTTTCCAGAAGATATTTGCAGAGGAACTTGAAGAATTCATCAGCACAATCCATAGCATCCTGTAATATACAAAAGAAACAAGTTACCATTTGTCCAATAATCATTGAATGGCATTTACCAATAAAAATCAACTTTTTTTACATCCAATTCGGAGAAAGCCATCTCAGCTTCCACATTCCACATCTCCGCCAAATGCCTTGCATTGTCGATTTTGTCAGCTATGAATCTTGGTCCAAAGGTATAAACTTTTCCAAGTGCAGAAGCATAGCTCTCAAGATGAAACCTCCCAGAAACAGTCAGGTAAGTGTCACAACCAAAGAAATCTTTCGAGAAATCAAGCTTCTCAGGTTTGATCAGAGTTGCTGCCTTTGGTTTTTGTTTCATCTCAAGCTGCGATGCAAGATCGCTTGTTTTCTTCAAGTCATGTACGGCAGCGACCACAGCTTCCCGGTTACTGTCAGATCTCTTAAGGTGATCAATCAGCTTAGTCTTTTCCTTTATCGCAGCCTTTACTGTGTCAACGCTAAATCCATCTTTTTCTTTGACATGCTTCTTCTCCTCTTTATCATCAGTTTTACCTAAAAGAGTAGTGACCCTAAACATTTCGCCAAATCCAGTGGTTGTGATGACTGGTACTTGAACATACTGAAACCCATTGTACTGAAGAAATGTGTGGCTCGCGAAGGTTAGCGCACTGTGGACTCGAGTCACCGACCCAACCTTCACCAACAAAAAAAACTATATCAGCTAATTGCTCTTTCGTGAGCAAAGAAGAAGACAAAAACAAGCTTTCTCAAAGACGAGTCGATGACTTAAGATAATATGTGAACAAATCTTGGATAAAATGTTGGAATATAGATTTACGGTAGTTGTGCGGGGCCTGAAGTGAGAGAAGTCTCTAAGCAAGTGCAGAGGAAGCTGTTTCTTCGACAGTGGATACTTCTCTGGATCCACTGTTCCTACATGAAGAAGCTTCTCTGCCTCAAGCTCAATTACATGTTTTGCAGAAGCAGCCATTGGTTGTCTTAACACACCTTCTGCTACAATACATGTCCCTAGAGCCATAAGCTGAGTTGGTGGAACAGTCGACATCGCAGAATCAACAACAACCTGAGACAAACAAAAACTTGGAATTTTAGCTCTCATTGGCATTTCATCAAACAACTTCTGTGCCAAAACTATACTGAAATCGGAAAACTTCTGTTACCTGGATACTGGTCACGGAGGAGCCATCACTGACTGACAAGTATAAAATATACTCCGGTGGTGGCGCGGTCTTCTGACCGGCGAGCTCCGGTTTATCGAAGATTGGGTAAGTCTTTCCACCGCCGCTCAAGACGTCGAAAAGTTTTCTGAAGATATTCATTTTCGATTGGATGATTTCCGTGCAGCTGATGTTGGCCGTCGTAGAAGCTTGATTCCCACCGCTCGACGGCGGAGGTATAGCTAGTACCGGCGGCGGCGGAGGAGGAGGAAGATCTTTCTTAACCGCTCTAGAAGACTTAACCCATCCACCGATCACAACCCTTTTCCCGGAAAATCTTGCGCCGAGGTCGCTCCGTTCGAGCAGAGTCTTTATCTCGACCCTGTTCGAATACTTTGACAATGTAACGGGATTCGGAGAGACATCATCATCATCATGCTCTTTCTGATGGGTTTTTCCGTGAGAATCCATCTTGGGTAATTTAGAATCCGAGAAATCGGAAGGAATACGAAGAAGAGTAGAAGAAAGTGAGAGGGAGATTTGAGTGTAGCGAGGTTACTTGGATTGGAAAAATCAGAAGCTAAGAAGAGATTATATATAAACATGATTACTTGAATATAAACCCGATTGAAAGGAGAAAGAAGAGAGATTAGAGGAAGCTTAGACTGTTGGAAGAGGGAAAAGGATTGTTTTTCTCTTGCGGAGAGAAAGAAAGAGAAGACAAGGTTTGGTATTCTTCAAGGTTGTTTAGATTCGCGGGAATTGTGTGAGTCAGACTATATAATATTTAGTTTTGACTATTTTAAATATAAATACAAATCATTGTAAGTTTGAGGCCCAAATGGCCCAATAGGTACCATTTTAGATTGCAATCTGCCGCTTAGTATGATCGATCATCAATATAGTAAACACTAGTAGAAAATAGAAATACATTCACAGATGATTTTAGTTCTTCGGGATACTTAATTGATTCATCCGGTCTACAGTGTATCTTTCAAAGTTTAATAAACAAAATTTAGACGAAGAAAAAAATGCGTTTTTGATTGTGACCATATCGCTTATAATCGTTTTGAAAAGAAATCAAAACACAAGTTAGTATCGATTGTAATTAAATCCGATCTTGTCAGTGAGCAGTTGAAAGAACAAACAGATACATATGAATGGGGCCGGGTTACCTGTAAATTGTAATGATGGTTACCACGAGGCTACACAACCTAGCTGCATAGATCACAAATTAGATAATTAACCCTTTTTAATAAGAAACAGTATTCCCTCCAACTAAAACGTAGACTTGAGGTCTAGAATTTGCAAACGAAAGCAACATGTTTAATTAATACCCTGTTGAAAATAAATAAATTATAGTAATACTCTAGGTTTCTCATAGAGTGGCCAATGATCAAAAAATGCCAATATCTATATCGTCTCTAATTAAACTAATGGAAAATTTGTGTATCAGAAATCGCTAAGTCATTAAACGTCCAAGAAAATCTACCAACTCTGAAATTTCAAAATATATCAATTTATTAATCCCCAAATTTGATGAAATAGATAGAATTATGTAGAATATGTGTGATGACCTGAGTTGAGGCGGTTCAATAGTAGTACAAAAGAGTTATTTTATTATCTATGCAACACCAAAGTATAATATATATATATTAAGCATTTTCT
Organism: Eutrema salsugineum; assembly: GCF_000478725.1. Taxonomy (NCBI): domain Eukaryota; kingdom Viridiplantae; phylum Streptophyta; class Magnoliopsida; order Brassicales; family Brassicaceae; genus Eutrema; species Eutrema salsugineum. Next base: position 7,015,680 of record NW_006256885.1, on the reverse strand, counting down.
TTGATCACTTTGAGTTAGATCTGTCTTAAACTTAACTAGTACAATAATAGAAGATAGAAATGGAATATTTTCTAAAAGAATTACCTCCATCCTACTCACCATAGGCCTTAATGATGCTCATAATCATTGCCTCTTCAATGATTAAAAGCTCTTTTGATTCTAAGCTTTACACATCATCGATCATCACTCACTATCTTCTCCTACTTATATAAACTCACGTTCAAGAACTTGCAAAACAGATAACTAAATAAAACCAGAAAGACAAAAAAAAATAATAATAAGAAGAAGAAGAAGGAGAAAGGAAAAATGGTAAGAAGAAACGGAATTCATGTCATTTCAAGTCTTCCGACGAGGCTGTGGTGGCCGCAGCAACGAAGGAAAGGAAAACGGGCCGTCGTGCGATTAGGAAACAGGCGACGAGGCTTCTTGGTGGGACAACCGCGTACGGTGGTGCAGAGATGGAGGATGAACATCGGAAAGCCGATGAAGATGATGAGAAATATAATTATGGGAATTATCTCAAATGGTGGAAATGTCAAGGTCTTAGATGCTTATCTATGGTCTTTACCGATTTTACGTCCTCAGTTGTTTCCACTATGTTGAATTGTTGACCATCTATTATACCAAAATTTTAATTGTAAAACTGTAATATTTTTCCCTCCTATTTTTTTGTTAATCTTAATAATTGACTTTATAATGAAGTTTTGTTGCCTACGAGTGGAAGTTTACTGGAATTAATTTCTTTAGTTATTTTTCAAAATAATGATAAGATCTCTTTTTACTATAGTTTACTAATTGACCAATTATGTTATTTTTCCGGGAAAGTTAAAATACGCATATGTAAGGAGTATATAAGTTTGTTAATAAATAAACTACATACAAGATTTTAAGTTAGAAAATATTTTATCAACAAATCTGCCTTGGAGATTTTTCCAAAAATAATATATTCTAGAGACAAGTAAAAAAGAGACCTATCGTCATTATCTTCAGGCGGAGGAACGGAGATGGCCGCCTTTACACCTCTCGCTCTTCGCTCTCCTCTGTACCTTCCTCCTCCATCTGCTATAAACCCTAAATTTCATTGCATCAACAGGATACCACCGGCTCGTCTCTTCTTTCCTGCTAAACCCTTTCCTTCTCTATCCATTCGAAACCTCGATTCCATCCAAATCAAGGCATCATCGTCTACCTGTACCCCGATAACTCCGCTCAATCCGGCGGCGAAATCCACCACTACTCGGTCATCGACACTCACAGGGTCGACTCGGTCTCTCGCCACTCTCGCGGCTTTAACAATCGCTTTAGCCAGAGCCTTAGCCCAGAAACTCTCTCCTGGAATCGGAGACGCTTTGCGATTCTCCCTCAGTACGGCGGGACCGGTGTTCTTCGCGTCGGTCCGGGATCGGCCGCCGGGATACTTGAACACGCCGCTTACGGTTGTGGCGGTGGGGATAAAGAAGTGGCTAGATATATACAGTGGGGTTTTGATGGTTAGGGTTTTGCTGAGTTGGTTCCCTAATATCCCTTGGGAAAGACAGCCTTTGTCCGCCATTAGAGACCTCTGCGATCCTTACCTGAATCTCTTCAGGAACATCATCCCTCCGATCTTCGACACGCTTGATGTCAGTCCATTGCTTGCTTTCGCTGTCCTTGGCACTCTCGGTTCCATTGTCCACGGCAGCACCGGATAGATAATTGACGAAATCGTTCATCAGATGAAGAACTTTGAGCTCTTCGAGGGTTAATGGGTTTTGGTTTTTTAGAATATTTGAATGGGAAGTTTGCATTTTTATGTTTCTCCCAATATTAGGTGAATTGGAATTTGATCTTGTTGTTGTTTTCTTAATGTTGGATACACAAATGACACTGATGAGCTTTGTCGTTTCTTTGAATTTGATTCTGAATAAATGAGAGATTTTGGATTGTTGATTATCTATCCCCTTCTTAAATACTCCAGAGACTACACTTATTAGTGATGGATTCTCTGCGTCCTCTCAATTGATCAGTGTACTTCTGTGGAAGAAGAGACTTGTTAGTTTTGATTGATAATCCCTGGTTGGTAATAGTTGTTAGCATTTGTATCTGATCCAGAGCATGCGGTTTAAGGTGTTTGGAGTTTAATGTTTGCTACTCCTTCGTTGGTTAGTAAAACGGTTTAGAGTTTAGAGTGGATAACAATGGTGGTAATGGTATAGAGTTAGGAGTTTTAGGGTCTTGTTGTATAAGCAGAAGCAAGTTCCATCTAAATTCATATTTATTAGAGTGGCGTTTACTGGATTTTTGGCTAAACGTAAGAAGGCAAGAATCGAATGTGTAAGGGTATGTGCTATATATCATCATCACACGTGAAAGATCTATCAACCATTATTTGGATCTTTTAGAAAAATACCATTGGAGTTTCAGCGTGCAAAAGGTCTTTGAAGGAAAGAAAGTTATAATTTGAATTGGACCGCATCATTTGCCAACTCAATCCAGAAACCTCTTTTAATCAGAGAATCATGGATGATACGAGGCTTAGTAAAACCGAGTTAGGTATATAAATTTTGGTTTCGTTTTTTTGGTAAATTTACCAAGTAATTTAGATTGGAACACACAATTTGCCAATTCAATCCAGAAACCGGGATCAGAATAATACGAGGAATCGTAGTAAAACCATGTTAGGTGTTTAATTTCGGTTTTGTAAATTATTTAGTAGAATTCATGAAGAGTCTGTAACATGCAATCATAAAGGGAACTGCTATCTCAACAGTAGCAACAACAACAACACCTGAAGTGAAAGCAGAGGGATTTCGAAAGCCCAAATTTGAACCCAAAATCTCAAATTCGCAAACGCTATGGGATATGAATCAATAACCCGAAATTTCAAACCCACTAACCTGCTGGTTACTTCTTTTTTTTCTTTCTTTGGTTCCCGCATTTTTTTTTTTTTTGCTTAGGTATACATTATTGCGTGATATATAAGACTGAAAAGTCTCTTTAAGTCTGATTAAAATTTATTACAAAAGATAGAAAACTAGTAACACGGTGGAAAATTGGCAGAACATTTTCCAGGTAACTGGAGAGCGAGAGTGCGGTCAACGCCAGAGATGGGTGGTCCCTTGGCAAGAACGCATAGACAAGGTTGACCAAGTGTCTTGATGGCAGCGCAACATAGTTCGTTCGGAGACAATGTGCTAAATGGCGCCACCGATGGTCTACACGGCACGAGTTGAATCAAAGCTGACAAAAATGTTCTACCACATGGGTGTGCCGTAGCCTATTTGACCAGGCCTGACTCGACCAAAACCAAAAGCACTATTACTGTAAGAGCCTGTGATTTGTTCATCATAAGAAATTGTTTTTTTTTTTCTAGTTGTGAAATGTTTTAAAAGGTGAGACTCATGTATAACTTGTACATATATATATATATAAATTAATTATTAATAGTAGGGTAGTGTAAGGAGAATGATCGCATGAGTAACCTAATGGAGTTGGATTAGATGGATCATGAAACTTGGGATTTATTGTCTGTAGATTCATAACAAAAAAAAATTACGTTTTATCTCACTCATCAGTCCTCAAACATCTCTAATTAGTTTAACTGTTCTAAATGCTTATTTTAATCTCCAATTTTTAGGGAAATTGAGTCATACTGTCACTTATACAAAGAGTCATAGAGATGATGGTTTTGGATAAAAAAGATACGGCATTAAAAGTGTAACGTACAACCAATTGATTTACATGCATAAAGAATTGTCAATACATACTCAATGTCACCATTAATTAAATATTTGGTGAAGAAGAAAGGATTACAGATTTCACATGACATTTATTCTGCTAAATACATGAATATATTATTATCTGTTACTGCCAAGGTACAAAACAGAGCAAATGACAAGCACAATAAAAAAAAAACATTCATCACCTGAACCAAATCTAGACCATTCCGTTAATATATATATTTTTCACTAACCAGATTTTCGTCTAAGTTCCGCTCACACACAATCTGAGAATGAATGAGAGCCACGTCGTTATGGAATGCAATTTCGTCAATCGAATGTTTCTAACTTCTAACTGGAAAGAAATAGGTGGACCGTACCACATGGGATCATAGACTTTAGAGAGTGAATCGGTAGATGCGCAAAGTATTGTATAAGGTGTGAGAGCTTAGACGGCAACAAGTTTGAACCATAGCCGACAAAATTGTACGACCACACACATGGGTGTCCCCACATCTGGGCCGGATTTGGGGACAGGCTGATGAAACATCCGCTTATAGCTCCCAAAACTTTTCTTTGGTTATTTGCGAATTTTTCAACCTCCAAATCACAAAAGAAAATATTTATTTTTAAATTGTTTCTAATCCTTAAATTTTAAGATCCGGTCTTGCCCCACATTGACCAGGCCTGACTGGCCACCGAAAAACCATAACTAATATCTTTGTACGATCCTGAGATTCTTTCCAACTTACAATCATCTCATTGATCTAAGTTTTGAAAATGTCTGTCTTTGAAGGGCGAGGCTCCTAAGTCATATAACTTGCACATATCATAGTATGATTGGATGACTTTGATTAGATATTTAGATGGATCATTAAACTTAGGCTTATCGTTTGTACCTTTGTAGGGTCACACATTTTCCATTCAAACTTTGGCTTTGTCTGTAGGGTCACACATGCATCACTACTTTTTAGTCGGAAAAAAAAAATATTATCACTAGTTTTTTTAAATTAGGGGGGGGGGGCAAATATATATACATCACTACAATATTCTCAAGCTTTCATAATATATATTATATACTCTAGTTTCGTTAATAATTTTAACCAGTGTTCATCTAAGTTATGGGTCTTAATCACCATCTTAAACTAAATATCTCACAATCCAGAAGTTGATGGTCTGGTGGCATTCTCAGCTGTGTGACTGTGTCCCCTAACTATGTAATGGGGGTTTAAAAGTGGTCTTGTTATCCTTGTTATCACTTTGACTAGAAGACAAAAAGCTGTATACATCTCAGTGCATGCCTCTTAAACTAATTATCTCTCTTTTAATCAACATACTAAATTCCTCTTAATCACCTACGTCCTCAGCATTAGCTAAGAAGCTTGGTTGCTCCATAAATTTGCTTTTTTAGTACAACAAAAGCGCTTGACAAGTTTTAAAACCTCTCGTAATAACTAGACTAATTTTGCATTACTGTTCGTAGATCCATCTAATAAATTCCAACAGTGACTTCCGAAGCCAGCTGGAGACAGACTTCGATTTCAGGGTAAGGGTCAGGGTCAGGTACTTAGAATGACAAAAGTCTAATAATGTCACAATTGATTGGACTGTAAAACTCTAGGTTCAATTTACCAGAAATAAAGCAACCAGATATTCTGTGAATGGGAAATGATTGTCAGTTTTATATAACAATTATTTGGCTATATATAGGATATAATAGCTGTTTAGACATGACACCAAAATACAATTTAAAAAAAAAAAACATTTATCAACTCACAGTTACCATCAATCACTTCAACCAAATATGGACCATTCCTTCAACATCTTTTCCGAATAAACCAGAGATATTTTTGTCTCTCCATGTAACTTCCGCTCACAGATTCTCTCAGTTCTCAGTCCCCGCGCAATACAGAAACAAAACTAGAAATGGGGAAGGGAAAGAATGAAGCATTTGACCTTGACTCATCATGCCTAAGATTTTGAGACCAAAACAGTACAAGTATCTTCAAGAATTGATGAGAACATCTGTCTATCTTTCTGGTATAGTATAACAACATTTCTTTAAACTCCGGCTAAATAATGTTTCTCCCAAGAGTTTGATCTACTTGATACAATGCCAACATAGAAGACTGAACCTGCAAAATACCATTGTGTACACATTAGTTCATTTTCCATTCTCAATACATCTGATCTATCCAAAAACTTTGAAAACTCATCTTTCCTAGTTCCAACGATTTTCTGATGTCATGTTTCTAACTGTTCCTCGCTCACTGATAAAAAACTCTCAACCAATGACCCTGGAAGGGAATCTCAACTAAAGCACATTTGAATAATTACCTCTGTGGGTTATCTCCATGTTTTGAAAAAAAGAGTCTTTTTCACTATAAAACTAATTTCTTACTGACAAGTCTACAACTTGTGAATATACAACAAGAGCTCGACGTTAAAAACCCTCAAAATCTTGCGACTATAAAGCACATTTTCATGTGCACACACTCCACTTTTTTTATATAAGATTAATTTTGAAATTTTTTAACACTAGTCTTCCAAATTTTTCTGCGTTCAAGCTATAGCAGCACATGAGTATAGCCTTGAATGAATCCAAATACAAGCAAATCCAAAAATGACTCAGACTCAGATTGGCAATGAGAGATTCTGATGATTCATACCTCGTTTTCACGACGAACCGCAACGCAATCTCTGGGAGTCTCGAACAAAGACAGGGAATATTGCTTGCGAACAACACCAACGTCGAAGTATATAAGTCCAGAGCTGGGCACGTCGACTCGGATTCCTTTGACCGGAAACCACAAGAATAGCTCTTGCGCCGAGATCCCCGACAAATCCCCGATTTGAGCAAAACCTATCGTTCCGGTAATATTGGCGTCGTAATGCAGCTCTGTCTCGTATTTGGCGTCGCACGAGTGGTTCAGATAAACCGAGAATCGTCCCGTTTCGCCGTCGAAGTTGAACTCTTTCACGCCTTTCGGGAATATCCCCAACGGCAATCCGTTCTCCTTGAGGATCTCGTATATTGACTCGTTCTCGGTGGTAGCCGTCGAGATCGAGATCCCGGCGGCGATCACGACACAGAGAATCGCGATACGAAGCATCACTCCTGAATTCACGATTGGATTTTTTTTGTGTGTTTTGTTTTTGCCGATCTGTTTGATCGTTATCAGGAAACTATATTAATGTAATGGGTTTAAGCGACGAAGAAGAAGAAGAAGAGGAAGAAGAAGACATTTTTTGGTGACAGCTTGAAACAGAGTGGATCAAAAATATTTTTGTCAAATTATTGATGGCGGAATTCTGATGGAGCAGTGATCTTCTGCTTCTCAAACCATAGAAGGTCAACCAATGAATGGGAGCCACGTCGGCTAGTACCTAGCAATGCAATTTTTTTAGTTAAATTTGGGTTAGTTTCGTTAAGCCTTTTGTTCTAACTTCTAAAACGCGTCATCGGAAAAAAGTAGGTGGACCGTATCACATGGGAACAAAGAGGCATGGGATCGAGAGATGCGGCAATTCGAATGTAGTCTAGGTTTTCTGTCTTTAAAGCCTCTTAACAACACAACACATGCCGTAATGAGATTCTTTATGTATTTGAAGCCTCAAAACATATTGAAATTCATTTTCTTTTTTTATTTTTTTAGTCCATATATAAGTCTTTTTTTGAATCTGGGCTAGGTGTTATGCAAAGATATACCAAATGATCTTTTGTAAAAATGTCGAAAGATACATCACGACCAGAGACTATTTATGGATCAGAGTATTGCACTTCCAAGAAACCTCACATTTGGGGAATGCAACATGGGATAAATGGAAATCAATGTGGTATAGTCAAAAAGTCAAAATTAACTCCACCTAAAAAAAAGAACATAATACACTGTTAAACAGAACTAGACCATACGAATTTGCCGATTACCGTAGAACCGGTTCGACTAGACCGTCAAATTGAGTTGTTATTTTTCTCGTGATGTTGGACCTGGAATTAAGATTGGGCTTGTAAAGAAGCCCAGCTCAAATAAGCGTTTCACCCTCACTGCATTTTTTTTCCCGAGTTTCTGTATCGTAATCGGAAGCTCACTACTAGACCCATTAAAAGAAAAAAAAGCTCTGCAACGACCAAATTGAGGAACGACGATGGCGACGAATCTCCACAAACTCTCCCCTCAAATCCACCGCGTATCTCCATTTGCCAGATCCCTAATCTTCCGCACCTCCGCAACATCTGCCCCTGTCTCTCCGTCATTAGGATCGAGAAAAGTCGCCGACCGAATCGTCAAGCTATCAGCGATCGATGCGGATGGATTCAAGAAGGAAATCATTGGGCTCTCTGGCCAGACTCTCCTTCGCGCGCTCACTCACACTGGTCTGATCGATCCGGCGTCGCATCGGTTGGAGGATATCGATGCTTGCTCGGCGGAGTGCGAGGTCCAGATCGCAGAGGAATGGCTCGAGAAGCTCCCGGCGCGTACGTACGACGAGGAGTATGTGCTGAAGCGTAACTCTAGGTCCCGTGTCCTGAACAAGCACTCACGCCTTGGCTGCCAAGTTGTGTTAACGCAGGAGCTCCAAGGTATGGTCGTCGCCGTCCCTGAAGCGAAGCCTTGGGATATCCCGTAAGTTGTTTACAAAGGCCTCTCTGATGTTGTTTTCGTTCTCAATTTGGGCAATAATTCGATTTGGAAAATTCGATACTTTGCAGATAATGGATTTGAATCTGTAATCTTCCTTTACAACTTCCTTACTTTAAAATTTTTGTAATGTGGTAAAGAACTTGCTTGTTTAAACTATTCCCTGCTTCAAAAATGGGTTGCCTTGCTGCAATTGAATGTTGCTTTATTGATTTTGTTGTCGTTGCTTCTTCTCCCAGTTAGATTGTTGCCCTCTAAGGTGTTCTTGCCTTTTGCTTCTTCTCCGTTTTAGATTTTAGCAAAAACACTCATGAAGGCTTAGAAATTATGGTGTTGTATGTAAAGGTTTATAAAAAAAGCAATTTGGAGAGTTCAAGGAATAGATTATGTCTGTTGATATCTTTTGGTCTCTCAAGCTCATTTCGTCAAGAAATTTAGGCATAGAGAGAAGAGAGCATAGTGAAAAGATAAGAGAGCATTTAGAATTCTGTGCTTTCGCAGAACAGGAAGGAGATTCTTCTTTTACCGACCTTCTAATTACTCTTATCATTCACTATGCTTAGGGTTTTAACGGCCATCTTTTTCTCTCATTCTCTTAACTACTTGTTTATATATGGTGAGTCTAAGATAACATTATATGGACTCTGAGCTTTGGAATCGCAGATTTTGCATTTGCTTTAGGGAAGGGAATAAGGTAGAAAGAACATGGCATCTTTAACCGATGGTTTGGTAGATTTGATTCGAGCCTTGCAAACTCTGTTTGTAGGATCTAATATTGTAGTGGCTTGTATGGAAGAGTGATTCAATAGTAACGTTGAGGATAAGAGTGAGGTTAGCTATTATGTTTTAGTACTGGTGTTCTTAAGAGCGGTTTCGTTTTCTGAACGTTGGAATTATGCGGTTTTGTTGTTAAGTGGAGTTAAGAGTAGTTAGATGATTTTTTGAAGATTACCGCAAATTGACAATTTTTAGAAGATTACCGTCAATTGACAATTTTTATAAATTTCATTAAGTTCACAAGATCATGATTATCAAAGCCATCATCTGTTGTTTGACTTATTAGATTGAGTCATTGAGTCTGTTTTGACAGTTTTATATCATAGTCTGATATGATCAATAAAGTTGATAAATTATCTCTTTGATTATTCACATGTTGTTGTGAGTGATTTCATCAAGTCTATATTTCTGGCCTGCAATTTGTGTCACTAGTGACTGTGGATAATTTTTCAATGAAACTCGAGGATCTCAAATCTGATGACCTCCATTAGAATCTTACACACTTGTTTAGAAAACTAAAACTAATTAAGGAAAATTGATCATTCAACGTTGAGTACGGATTTGATCTTCATAGTGGACTTCTAATATGGGTTCTCGGCTGGCTCACATATATGGATAGCTTGGGGTGGCATACAAATCAAACCCAACTCGAATCTACTTGAGTTAACTTTATCGATTTGTTTGTATTTTACTAGTTTTATGAAAAAAATATGTAGCTAAAATTAAACCAATATTAAACCTTAAATCGATGTTCGAACTTGAAACCGAACTGAACTGATAAGCAGAATGCTTACATATACTCCAAACAATGAAATAAAAATTAAATCAATTTTGGAATCTTAACCATGTCAATCCACGTACTATCATACAAGGATTTCAAATTGTTGAGAATTCTTTATTATTTGTGAACTATAATAATTCTAACTTTCTGGCTTACAACATAATCTAAACCTCAATATTGTTAGCTACGGTCTCTCTCTCTCTCTCTCTCTCTCTCTCTCTCTCTCTCTCTCTCTCTCTCTCTCTCTCTTTTTTTTTTTAATTTCTGAAGTTGTCTCTTCGATCTATATTTGAAACAGCGTGGTGTATCAAGTTGACGAAGAATATATATAAAGGAAAAAAACTCGCTTAGAATAAATCACATCTTAAATAGTTAATATAGAGGTTTAAAAAGATCCAATAAGCATGTTCAAACTGATAAGCATTTGAATGAAATTCTGTTTCTATAACTATCCTAACCATACACTGTGAGCTTTAAGGATTAACCTGAAATAACTATCCTAACGGAAAACTGTTTGATGATAGAATTTTATGAGATAAAATGTGTACATTCCGTGTCTTGTATCTATAGATAGACTTTCGTTTTGATGTATTCTTGAAGGACATCATCAACCTATTTTAAGACTAGTTCAACAGAAAACTGGTGCAGACCACGATCACAGTTGTAATGAATTTTCTAAAATGGCAACCACTCCTTTTCTTTAAGAACCAGTCCATCTTCCCTTCTCTGGCCTTAATCTTTTCTTCTTCTTCTTCTCTATAAACCCATCTTTTACGTTTGTTCTCATTCAGTCTCTGTACAAAAAGCTTCTAAATAATAAACCAAACTAAGATGGATCAAGCAGAGCTTTGCCGGATATTCCAAATGTTCGACAGGAACGGAGACGGAAAAATCACGAAGCAAGAGCTGAATGATTCACTGGAAAATCTTGGAATCTACATCCCAGACAAAGACTTGGTGCAGATGATTGAGAAGATTGATCTCAACGGTGATGGGTACGTAGACATCGAAGAGTTTGGAGGGTTGTACCAGACAATCATGGAGGAGAGAGACGAGGAGGAAGACATGAGAGAGGCTTTCAACGTGTTTGATCAGAACCGAGACGGGTTCATCACGGTGGAAGAGCTGAGATCGGTGTTAGCTTCCTTGGGGCTCAAGCAAGGAAGGACTCTAGAGGATTGCAAGAGGATGATAAGCAAAGTGGACGTTGATGGAGATGGGATGGTGAATTTCAAAGAGTTTAAACAAATGATGAAAGGTGGTGGATTTGCTGCCTTAGGATCAAACTTGTAAACAAAAACAAAACCCCCATTTTTTGGTTTAGGGTTTGAGACCCAAAATCATTGTTTTTTTTTCTTGGGAATGATTAGGGTAAAAACTCGAAAAAGAGAATTAACAAATGGATTTGCAAAGAAAAAGCTCAACAAAAATTTGTGAGCTTTGTTCTGAACGCCCCTCCACAAATATTGTTGATGAATTTGCTTTGTGGGATTTTGAAACATAACCATGTGAATCCACGGATCTTACAATCCGCTATTGTTTTTGATTCTGAGGATTTCAAAATTGTTAAGGATTCTTTTATTGTTTTTGTAACATTCAGGTGTGATGCACTTCACTTATTAATTAATACCTTTAAGCTTTTAAGATCATATTTTACTACAGATTTGAACCTTATTTTTTGGTCAATACGGTATTCTATTTGGTTAGATTGCAAAATGCGGAGGTTTGGAGCTTTTGTATTTTAGGCAATGCGTTTGTGAATGATCTTTAGAGGATCTTAACTTTAGAATGCGCTTGACATTGATCTATGACTAGTAAAGAACAAAAAGCTTGGTCTGTTCTTCTCCGAACTCATGAACTGAGCTTTAATAGTCTTTGTACAAACAAGCTTTTTAGGACGACAGAAAGATAAAAAGATTCGAGAGCTGAGCGCCAAGCTAAGCCGATAGAGAAGGCGTTGTGCTGCCTTGCAACAGCAGCTTGATATGGCCTTAAAGGAGATGGAAGAACATTCCAATCATCTCTCCATTAACATCAAATAATGTCATCCAAAGTGTTAGAGAAATAGAGTCCAATACTTTCACCAAACCCCTCAAGCTGATTAAATAAGGAACACACCTTCGTTTGTGCTTATAAAAAGCTTATCATCAATATTCTCTTATCTTGTCATCTTTACATCTTTCTCCGAAAGAAACACAGAAAAATATAGAGAAATTGTTTGAACCAGTGGACAAAAAACTTATAAAGACACTGATAAATTACATCGGCCAATCAAAATAAAGCCAAGGACTTTAGGAATAAAGCCAGGGACTTTAGGAACATGAGAGTCTCCCTCATCATTCCAAATCAATTTCCTCTGTATAATCCAATTTTGACGATTCTTTGAGGAACTAAATTCAAATCAGTTTCAATGCCAGAAAGCGTAAACGGCAGTAGAGATGTAAACCAACAGAGCAGAGGAAACCAGCGTCACGAGCGTTGCAACCGCTTGAGCCGCCGATTTGCTGCCGCAAGAGAGCAAACCGAGACGGATCTGAATCACATTGACCATAGAAAGCATCAAGAACAGACAACCCATGACGGATCCGACAGCAGATGCCATCATTCCCCATCTCAAGACCTTGATGTTGATGTGGGCCCTGAAAATCTCGTCGACGTCTTTGCTGTTGAGAAGGTTCAGGGCAAGCTTGAGACCCTGAGCTACAAGAGAGGAGAAGAGGAAGAAGCTGAAGGAGACGACTTCGAAGACCAGTAGCTTCTTGGCCACGTCAGCACTTGCGTCGCAGCTGGATCGCTGCTCGAGGCTATGCTGTCCTGGCGTCGCTAAGGAGAGACCTACGAAGACGGCGATGGTGAAGAGAGAGTTCACGTTCACGAGTCCGTCGAGGGCGCTTACGTGGACACTTGTGGTGGCGACGGAGGACGTCGGTGACGTCATTCTCACGGCGGTCTCGACGCCGGTCGTGTACTCGATTTTCGGCTCAGATCTGCTCGGAAACAAAAAAATGGAAAAAAATGAGCGAATACCAGAAAAAAGGCAGATTGAGTATGGAGAGAGATGGAGGGAGAGAGAGATTTAGGTTACTCTTCCATGGAGGAATCTAGTTTCTGCGATGCTTTTGCTTTTGGTCGGGAGATTAGTTGGAATTGAAGGAAAGAGAGAGATGGATTGTCTTGAAAGAGAGTTTTTTTGTTTTTTTTTTTTGGTCGAAATACACACTCTCTCTCTATTTTTGTATTTTTTTTTTACATACCAGCTGCGCTTAGGCGTTTTTTTGTCCACATCAGAGTCAACTGAATTATTATTTTTTTTCACAACAAACAATTTCAATTTCAAATTAGAATTATAAAGTTATACATGAACTTAAAAAAAAAAATATCACAGAAACAGATATATGTGAAAAAGATAGTTTTTTTTTTTTTGTTAGGAACAAAATTTACCAATATAGTTTTTGTTTGTTTGTTTGTTTGAAGTTATGTGTTATTCAATAAAATTTCTTGATTGATTTAAGATTTGATAAGTTTAAAAATGATTTTAATGGTTTTTGGTGAATTTAGAAAAGTTGTTACTATGATTTATTATTACAATCCTCATTAGTATTACTTAAGACGACTAATAAAAAATAATGTTTCTCATGACAGTAAGTATATTAGTTTAAATGTTTAAAATCATTTCCAATTTTGTTGAAAACGACCAACTTGACAGTGTGAATTGGGGTTTTTCTTTTCTTTTCGGGAGACCAATGAATGTGAACCCAAAAGAATAATTGAGTAAAATCTTGCAATATTGTAAAGGGCCCATAAAGCCCAACAGTTTTGTAAATCATCTTCTTCCTAGTTCCTATTACTATTAAGCACAATTATGCCGCCGGACAGTACTTGTCGTCCAATTTTCGCCGGTCTGTCTTAACCTAAGGCGGCGATTTCGTCTCGTCAATTCCGTCAATGTCGTCCCCGGAGAGAGAAAAGAGGAAGAAGAATTCGCCGTCGCCGTCGCCGACGCCGCAATCGACCCCGATTCCGTCGCTTCCAAATGATTTGCTGTTGATCTGCGTCGCACGCGTCCCGAGGCTGTACTATCCGACTCTTTCCCTCGTCTCCAAGAGCTTTCGATCTCTGATTGCTACACCGGAGCTATACAAGGCCCGATCACTCCTGGGCCGAACCGAGAGTTGTCTCTATGTGTGCACACAACCCTGTGGCTCTCAAGGTCCAACCTGGTACACCCTCTGCCGGAGACCATTGTGGCGGTTGGCTCTAATATCTACAACATTGGCGGATCCGATTTTTTTGCCATGGCCAAGAAAAACTACCATAGGGTCTCGAGACTGGATTGTCGATCTCACACGTGGAGCGAGGCTCCAAGCCTGAGGGAAGACATGTGTTTACTTTCGGCAGGCGTAATTGATGGAAAGATATATGTAGCAGGTCGACACGCAACTGGTGTTTCCGAATCGGAGAATTCGTTCCAGGTGTTTGACACAGAGTCCCAAACTTGGGATCTGCCCGGCGCGACAGAACGTGGAGTTTACGCCTACACCGCAACTATGGACGGAAAGTTCCACGTGGTGACTATCAGAGGGGATATTGCTTACGATCCCAAGGAAGGTAGGTGGGACGACGATAAGGTTGCACGACGATGGATGGGTTGTTGGGTGCGTAGAGAGAGTCATTGCGAGATAGACAACGTTTTGTACTCTGTTGTGGAGGGAGAGTTCGTATGGTTTGACTCTGAGGTAAGAAGGTGGGAACCTGTAAAGGGTTTAGTTGGATTACCTAAATCTCATTGCTAAATTGGCTGATTATGGTGGAAAGATGGCACTTGTGTGGCAAGGCGAAAAGAAGATGATTTGGTGTGCGGAGATTGTGCTTGAAAGGCGCGACTGTCGTGAAATTTGGGGGAAAGTTGAGTGGTTCGATCATGTGCTTTCAGTCTGTGGATCATGTGATCTCGTCAAGGCTATTGCTGCTACTGTCTGATGAATAAATGCGCTACTTCTTTGTTGTGATGTCTCTTGTTTTTGTCTTTTTTTAATAATCACTTGTTGAATACATTATTAAGCTTATTTTGTGACTTAAAATATACATAAATGTGTTTGAAGCACACGTTTGTGTTTTTTGTTCTTTTACATTCGTGAAAAGCATGAACGAATTCAGTCTTTTGGATTATTCCAACATTGGGGATTTTTATCATCATGATGAAAAAAGACTTGGGGTTTCTACTTGTATGAAGAATCATGGTAGATAGAGAGAATGATTAAATAACTTTGTATACGTCAATAAGCTGCTCTTAGTACCTAGTGGGATATACGAACGAGAAGAGTTGATAAGTTGAACACAAAAACATGAAGCCTCAGTCAAACTCTTTGCTCACTTGGTTCCCTTTCAATAGCTAAATTCCACTGATATTCTGGGAGTGAATGCAACAATTGTTTCTTTACAAATGATCAGTCCTCTGACTAGAGCTACCAATGATATCCAACCAGTGGCCAAGAAGTATCTTTAATTCAGCATCTCAAGAGTGATCCTAAGACCAACCACCTGCCCGACAACAGAGAACCATGAAACCAAGTACAACTCAACTGGCATCTGACAACCACCAGAGCTGCTTCTTTGAGAAAGCAGCTTGATCCATTCCTCAGTCCCACAGGGATGTAGCTTGAACCATGGCCTGTTCAGATACGGATGCTCCTGCAATTTGATTGTTACATTGAATACCACAAATTATATCATTAAACGGGCATTGCGGTATTGTTTTTGAGAGGATACCTCCTGTGTTATAAACGTCCACTTAGATTCCAGCAAAAGACTAACAGAGCTTGAGGGCAGATCTTTTTTTATGACATCCAAAGAAAGTGGTTTTCCATCTAAATGAAAACAAGTATGATTATCTTAAAAACCAAAAAAAAAAAGAAGAAGAAGAACAATCCACAAATTTTCCAGGTCGATTTGTGACATACCACTGCAGTATCCACGAAAGTATAGCACAGGAACCCCATATGATGCACTGTAAACAATATGGAAATCATAGTAGTGTGCTTCATTTTCTACGTTTTGGACCTAGCGGATTGAAAAGACAAGCTCAGAGATTCCAGAATTGTGCTTCATAGATGTTTACGAAGAGACATTTGATTAAAGGTTATGTACCAAGATGGTGTGATCAATTGACTCTTCTTTATCCAAGAAATCAGGTGTTACATCTAGAGATTCCTCCTCTGGACTTTCCTACACACATATATAATGTTGAGAAACACAAAAAGAAGAAGAAGATGATACAAAGCACTGTTAAAAGTTGTGAATTTACCTCAAGTGAACTGAGAATGAAGATCTTCTCGAGCGACAAGTAACCTTCCTCCTGCTAACAACACACACAATAATACGAAGGAATCTAAAAATTACGGAGAATATTAGTGTTGATCGACGTTAACCTTATTCGAAACAAGTAGAGTTCGATTGATCAGAGGAACCCATGACCAGGGAGGGAACGATTGGTTATGTCTCTTCCATTTATCGGCAAAAGCACGAGCAGCTACAGAGAAACCCTCGAGGGTGAGTCTACCATCGCTGATCGGATCCATCGGAGGAGCAAATAAATCGGCCGTCTTTCTCATGTCCATTTCAGGAGCAACATCGTCGCCGCTTCGAACCAGAGCAACCAAACCGAACCGAACCAGGGAACCTAAACTGAAATTTGGTTTTTATAAAACTGAGTTAATCAAACCGAACCGAATCGAACCTTTTCGAAATAAAATCGCCGCTTCGTCCTCCATCGCAACCACCGTATCCTCTCTCTCTTTCTCTCTCTCTCTCTCTCTCTCTCGATCAACACATTCACCTAAACATCTCATAGTCCGATAGTCGAAAGTTTCTGAATTTAACTGAGAATCTTTTATGCTACGCGTGGTTCTGGCTTTTCCTTTTTTAAAGGTTGCTTTTGTTTAGAAAAGCTGTGAATTTGAACCTTATTGAATTTCTTAGAGGCAATTCGTATACAACGTACTCGAGATATTCGATTTTGACAGATTCTTCCGTCGCTTCTCTTCATGAAATTGGTGAGTCTCTCTTGCTTTGTATAGTTACTGTAAGTCTTATATTATTCCTGTGAGGTGTTGAAAAAAATATGAAAGTTCTGTGTTTCTTGCAGACATGTTTGAGCAAAGGAGATGGCTTTCATTATCCGCCTTGTCACATGCTGAATCTATGCGGTTTCAGGATTTTGATTGACTGTCCTTTGGACCTTTTGGCAATCACAATTTTCTCTCCTTTTCCATATGATGTGCGTTTTGAAGCTTCTGAATATCCATCAGATGTGCCTCTGGATGCTCAGAGTCCAACTCAAAAGAAGCAAAAACTGGAAAGACAGATGACTCCTGATGATTTGGTGTGCGCAGAACCATGGTACAAAACTGTCAAGGCCTTGCATTTGTGGGAGGCTTCTTTAATTGATATTGTTCTCATCTCCAACCCTATGGGATTGCTCGGATTGCCACTCCTTACCCAAAACCCGAGATTTTGTGCCAAGGTAACGTTTTTCAGGACCTGTAGTTTTGCGTTTCCTGGATGAACTTGTTTGCTTGGGATGTGCGGTGTGCTGAGTTCTTACTTCTAAGATGTAGATATACATGACTGAAGCAACAGCAAAGATTGGCCAGCTCATGATGGAAGATCTTGTCTCGATGCACATGGAATTCAGACGCTTCTATGGACCTGATGACTCCAGTTTTCCGTGGTGGACAAAGAATTTGGATGGTGAAGAAGTACCAGCCTTGCTTAAGAAAGTTGTCTTTGGCGAGAGTGGTGATGATCTGGGCAGTTGGATACGTCTGTATAGGTAACTGTTATTGGCTTTTCAAACTCTATGTAGCCCCATAACCAAGTTCCCGCCTTTTCAAGTTGATAGAGTGTTGATTGCTTCGTTAATTCATTTTTTTCTTCAGTTTAGATGACATAAAGAGTTGCATGAAGAAGGTTCAAGCTGTAAAGTTTGCAGAAGAAGTTTGTTATAATGGGACCTTGATCATTAATGCCCTAAGTTCAGGTCTAGAGATTGGGGCTTGCAACTGGTTGATCAACGGACCTAATGGAAGCCTAAGTTATGTGTCAGACTCCATCTTCGTTTCACCTCATGCGAAAAATTTCGATTTCCATCGTCTCAAAGGAACCGATGTAATGATTTACTCAGATTTCTCATGCCTGCAAACCGCAGAAGTGACTGAGAATGGTTGTAATTCTCCTGACCAGGATAATAATTCAACAATCAGGTTCTTTCTTATAAGACCTATTTTTTCTTACATTTATGAGAGGGTGTTGTTTCCTTGGGTAGTAACGTCAGGGATTTTAGCAGTGACAAGAATGATGAGAACTTGGCAGCTTCGTTACTAGACACTGAAGAAAGCTTAGAAGAGCTGGAGAAATTAGCTTTTGTTTGCTCATGTGCTGCAGAATCTGCGGATGCTGGTGGCTCAACTTTGATAACGATTACTCGAATTGGGATAGTTCTGCAGCTCCTAGAGCTTATGTCAAATTCTCTTGAATCCTCGTCTCTAAAGGTTAGATTTCTCTCTCTCTCTCATTATTCTATTGTTTTTACTTTCTTGAGGATGTGAATCACATTTAAAAAGGTGGTTCTTATTTGCCATTATTCTTAGCTCTGTAACACTAAATCACTTTTGCTTAGGTTCCAATCTTTGTAATATCTTCTGTGGCAGAAGAGCTATTAGGATACACAAACACCATACCAGAGTGGCTGTGCGAGCAACGACAAGAGAAGGTATTATTCTGCGAATTCCTTATTGCTTGGTTAAACACTGTTAAAAATTTATTTAAAAGATGGTTCAAAGAGTGTATGTTCTGTTATGAATTGATTGATTTCGCAGTTGATTTCAGGAGAACCATCATTTGGCCATTTTAAATTCATTAAAGACAAGAAGATCCATTTGTTTCCGGCCATTCACTCACCCAACTTAATGTAAGAATTCCATTTAATTTCCTTATATCGCGATTCATATTATAATATTATCTCTACAATCAATATCTGATGGGTATTTTTTTGGCGTAAATGTGTAGTTTGTAAACACTTGTCATGCTAACCTATTATTGAAAATATCATCACGGTTCACCTTTAGTCATTTTTCAGAAATATCAGTAAAATAGCTACACCTAATCTGAAACCTAAATGTGGGGATTGAGTGATTCTATTTCAAAGAGTATGTTACCACATTCGATGAGTTTTTTTTTTTTTTATGTTATGTGAACAGAACCAGTTGGCAGGAACCATGTATCGTGTTTGCTCCTCACTGGAGTTTGCGACTTGGTCCGTCTGTCCAACTTCTTCAGCGTTGGCGTGGAGATCCAAAATCGTTGCTTGTTCTTGAGGTTTTTTTATTCTCTTTCTCTCTTCCCAGCTCCATTAGATGATCCAGTGTGAATCTCTGGTCAACATATCTGATGAGAAACATGTGTTGCAGGCCGGGATAAGTTCAGGTTTAGGACTTCTCCCCTTTAGACCGATCGCGATGAGAATTCTCCAATGTTCATTTCTTTCTGGAATAAGGTAAGGTTTTCCTGGCCGGTATGATTAACTAATTGTGTGTGTGTTTTAATATGTTCACACGTTGAGCTTGTTATCATGTTGTCCACATGCCAAATGTTTGATCTGAAATTTGCTTGTCAACCATTGCTCAGTAGTATGGTTTCTTTTTGCAGGTTGCAGAAGCTGCCAACACTTCTTTCCGTTTTGCAGCCGAAGATTGTTTTGGTAACGGTTGTCTTCCTCTTCTTTTGTTGAAGAAATCTCTCCAACTTGGTTCTTTCTGTATTCATCAACCTTGATAGCATTTTTATGATAGGTCCCTGATGCTTTCAATGGGAGGATAAATCATACTGAGATGAAGCCAATCCCAATGCTGACATACTCTGAGAACAAGACGCTACGTGTGCCAAGAACTGCAGACAATCCAGACGTAGAGATAATGGCAGAGTTGGCCTCCAAATTGAGCTGGAGAATACTGAGACAAGGTGAAAACTTTGGTCTTGCAAGACTGAAAGGTGAACTTCTGATGGAAGGTGGAAAGCATAGACTAGTTTCCGGGTTGGAGCAGGAAGCAAGTTCAGGGAAGGCTACGGGATTGAGACATTGGGGCTCAGTGGCTCCGGAAACACTTTTAGACTCGTTAGTGAAGATGGGTATAACCGGATCCATAGAACACAGCACAGGTGGGAATGGTTCAGAAGACAAGTGTGTAATCCATATAACCAATCCTAGCAGTGGCTTTATAGAGACCTCAGATATTGGTACTGCTATAATAACAGACGATAAGAATGTAGCCTCTCAGATCTTCCAGGCGATTGATGGAATTCTTGACGGAATTTAGGGGAAGTGTCGGTCTGATTTACAAAGCTTCTCAAATTAGTAGGTGACTTCCATTATCTGGAACCTGAAGCTCTTCTCCTCAACAGTTGAAGCGTTTTATGATTGAAGAACATAATGGATCATCAGTTTATGGATTTGGAACGATCCCGGAATCAAAGATAGCTTAATGCACAAGTTAAGCTCCGTCCACACATCTTTTTCCCATGTTTGTTAAACTATGTTCAAACCGATTGATGGTGGATTTGGTGTGGTCTGAAAACTATACAGCTCTATAAATATGTTTATCTTTTTTATATATTTGAAGTATATTCATTTGAGATTATACACTTTGAGTGGCAATTTTGCACGGTTTTGGTCTTATATTACTAAATCAAGCATAATTTCACCAAAGTTGCTCGCTGATCACGAGGAAGAACATAAAGACTAGTGAAATAAGGAATCTTTAGTCATAGCAGAAAGAAAGAAGGGAGAATATTATGCAAGTATTGATTTTTCTTCTTTTCCTCTTCACCTGTGTATCTGTAATATTAGAAAATTATTATAGACGTAAATGAGGGTTCAAGGTCAACACCGTCGAAGGGTTGACTTATTGACTGTTCAAAGACTGACTGCAAATGTTATTCATCCATCTCAGATACAAACATATTTTGGGCTGTTACATAAACATAACGATACAACACAACTCACTGAAACAAGACTAGGCTTCATCGGTTCAGGCTGTTGCCTTCAACGTCTTCTTGGTTTTCGTTTCTGGCCAATGCCAACGCAGAACCAGCCGATGGCTGCACCAACAGGAAAACAGACAGCCGCCGCACTGGCGGCTGCGATAGCTGCAATAGAAAGATTTAGAGCCTGCAGGGACAAGCATTCCTTAACACCACTGGGGAACTCTCCCTCGAGACCAAAACCACCAAGATCGATGCTAACCACCATATTAGCGTTATGATCCCAGCAAGAAGAAGAAGAAGAAGAAGAAGAAGAAGAAGAAGAAGAAGAAGAAGAAGAAGAAGAAGAAGAAGAAGAAGAAGAAGAAGAAGAGGAAGAAGAAGAACAAGAAGAAGAAGAAGAAGAAAGAAGAAGAAGAAGAAGAAGAAGAAGAAGAAGAAGAAGAAGTAACAAAAAGGCTCGACTCACACCTTAGGAAAATATTACGAACGAACGCAGATTCGCAAAACTAGTAACTAGTAATCAAACAGGCGGAACAAGTAACAAAAAGGCTCGACTCACACCTTAGGAAAATATTACGAACGAACGCAGATTCGCAAAACTAGTAACTAGTAATCAAACAGGCGGAACTTTTGTTTCTATATTTGTTGAGAAATCCTCATGTCTGGCGTATCGTTTACGGAGAAGTGAGTATGTATATATACTGAAAGGTCATAAACAAAAATAGAAATAAATACTGAAATAGAAGAACGAGTCAAAGATAGAAAACGCATTAATTAACGGAGGAAGAAGACTCATTGACATGGACTTCTTTGCGCCAAAATCTTATATATTTTCTTCATTATAGCTACAGTATTGACCAAGAGACTAATCAATCAATAAAAGGCGTGTTTTATCAATGTTTCTTTGGATGGTCGTTGTAGCTAAATCCACCAAAAAAACAAAAAATGATTGCATGTAATTTTCATTTCATGTTTTCAGGTGCTAAAGAGCAAGATACGATCTTAAAAACACGACACAAGGACAGAGTTAGAAGAAATGCGCTTCTTTGATGCATCATCTCCGATTCATCTTGTTTTATAACAATCTGAGTGCTTAGTTAAGAGGAGCAGTACTTACAGTTTGTATAAGTTTCGGATCAGAAGAACCATCGGCGATCACCTAATCCTAGGCAGTTCGTCGATCACATTAGCGATTCTTATCATACAAAAACTTCTGCAATCACATTATGATTCTAGTCTCATACAAATTTCAGAAACCCTTACATTCATTTCATCAGTTACAAGGGATTACGAGATATGATGGAATAGAAAACATCTTCTAATTATGTTTGAGTTTATGGATATTCATATGGTCTTCAAGCCAGCACTTATGTTTGTAAAAGTTGCATCCCTCTAAATATCTCCCAACGTTTCAGACAAACATAAGTAGTACATAACTAAGAGGCAACACGATGCATTAGTCTTGGACAGATTCTAAGTTCTTCATTCCACTTGAAATCTATGCCAGAGTAATCTACTCTCGAGTCACCTCCATATCCTTGCATACTCCATCTAGAATGGACAGAAAGTCTCTCACGATCACGAACACACTCAGCAGCTGAGCTTCTTCCTTTGCTGAATCTCCATGGAAATAATTTGTCATCTCTTTCACTCCAAAGAGCGTGGAACCATCTTCTGTTTCAATCTTTTTAATCTCCTCTACAGCGGTTTCCAAGAATCGGGTCATCGATTCCCTGAATTTCCACCATTGTTGTTCTTCATTAGGTCCATTCTTCTCACTCAGCAGCAGAACTTCACTAACTTTCTGGACTCCTTGATAAAGCTTTGCCATGTCGCTTCTTAGAACACCATAGTCCATTTCTGCAGATTTCTTGACATCTACAAGTACTGAACTGAGTTCTCTGACAACTTGTAGCACTTTGATACCTTCTGATTCTATGATTTTCTGTACAACAGACTGCAAGAGAGTGGTTCTTCCATCTAACAATTTGATATCGATAAGCTCCAGGAGCGCCTCAAGTTTGAAGTCATGAGCATTCCCGCTCTTCATTCCTGTCTCTAAGACAACTTCAATAAGCTTCAACAAGATTCTGCTATTCCGTAGTTCCACACAAGCAGCCTGCAAAAGAATCAGAAAGCTTTGTGAATTATCAACAACATTCACATATTCGTCTCTCTTTATCTTTAGCTTAGTTTCATACCTGTATAACACCGAACGAGCTTTTCAAGTGCGAAACTTTGGAATTAAAATTAGCAACAGAGAGCAATGCATCAACCCGTTTGAACACGAAAGGCACATTAAGCAATTCCTTGAGAAACCTCTCTGATGGGGCAAGCTTGTTCACTGAGTCATCGCTATAGGTCTTCAACTTCTTCTCTTCTTCTTCGCTCGGCGCCATTCTTGATAAGTTCTCGAGAAGTTCAACACCGAGTACTTCATATTGACCTGATTCAGATACTCGAAGAAACACCAACTCAGATTCAACTCAATACAGTCAGAAAATGAGAAGAAATAAGCTTTGTGACTGATGATTTACCATCTCGAAGGGCCTGACGAATATCATCTGTGGTGAGCTTAAGTGTGGTAAGCAGAAAAGCAATATTCTGACACTTCCTTGGGTCTAAAACTCTGTCTTCTTGATTTAGCATCGGAAGATCACAGCTAAGACTTCTCTGTTTTGAGCTAGAATTTGAAGAGCTGAATTTAAGACTGTCCCAGGTATTTTTCCGGCAAGACCTTGGTCGGACTTTGTCCCAAGGCAAAGGTTTCAGCTTTGGCTTTGGTCGCTCTGTCGTTGCTTCCCAACAACTCTGTGGTAACTCCGAGAAAGATAGCTTCTTCCCAGATTTCTGAACCATAAAAGACTGTGACGGTGGCACAAGAGGAGGCGGCTCCGGCATTGCCGGCGGTGGCCGTTGTGGAGGAGGAGCAACACCAGCCGATTCGCCTTGTTCACTTGAATCAAGCTCCGGAATTTCCCAAGAAGATTTCAGATTTCTAGAAGATTCAGAGATGTTGATACAAAAATCTCTAGCTGGTGACGCAGAAGTGGAAGAAAGGAACAAAGACTTGACATTTCGACTGAAATCATTCCACCTCGGCGGCGAACTTTCCAGAACCTTCCGGAAAAACCGATCCGGCGTTGTGGAAACCGATGAGTACATAGAAGAACGAGCGTATGCGTCGGGGGTCCTAATCATACCTCTCTCCGGCGAAGTAGAAGCAGAAGAGATTCGTGGGAATCCTAGGTTCTGATTCCAGAGGCTAAACATTCTCAGGGAAGATCCATATCTCTTATTGTTCCTAACTCGTCTCTCCGGCGACGGAGACTGAGGATTCTGAGTTGACCAATGCGGTGCCGTCGAGCTCATCGGCGGAGAAATCGTAACGGACGGTGACATTGCCGGAGAATCCGAGGCTGAGGAGGGAGAGCAATTACTGTACGGATTGTTTCTCTGTCTTCCGGTTTCTTGACCAGCTAGAGAGGCGAGAGGCGAGTAGAAGTCGTCGTTTTCTTCTTCTTCTTCTTCTTCATCAGTGAGAGGATTAGATTCAGGGTTATGTTGGAGGAAGCTACGAGCCGGCAATGGCGGGAGAGGACAGATCTCCGGTGACTCCGGTTTGACGAAACCGGACTCGGAAGTGACGACGTTACCGAGGTAGAGAACATCGGAGGTAGAAGCAGCAACAGAGAGTTTGTTTCCAGTGGTGTTTCTTGGAAAGGGACGTGGAGCTTGTTCGGATGAAGCTACGCTCTTGGATTCGAAGTCTTTGAGATTACGGTTTTGCCCTCGCCAGCGTCCGTAGAGAAATAATGCCAGGCCGATTGATGTTGCTACGGCGAGCACGGCGGAGATAGCCGGGATAAGGAGTGTACGGGTAGTAGTATGAGGTTTAGGAGAGCGAGGGAGGACGAGGGCGGAGATGTTCGCCGGAAAAGTGGCATATGTGGGTGCGGGAGGCGGAAGAGGCGCCGGAGGGGGAGGAGGAGGAGGAGAGGAGGAGCCGTAAGCTGGGAAGAACGGAGAGCCACCGGGAGTGAATGTGGAAGGATCGGTAACAGGAGCTTGAGAGAGGTGACGGCGAGTGAAACTGGCCGGTGAAGCGCATGATAGCAGGGAGAAGATGATGACGTAGTGTAATCCGTCCATTTTTGTGGGGTTTTCTTGGAGAGTTCTGTGATATGCGCACTATCTGATGATGGGGTTAAATGGTACAATGCTACTAGTGTAGTGTAGTGTAGTCTATCTAGTGAAGTGAACTCTTTCTTCTTCTACTACAGTATCCAAATTTTAAAATAATGAATATAGAATATAAAAATAAAATCTCTATGTAAAACGAGAAAATTATAGGGAGAGAAGAACGTATATGAAATGCAATAATTACGTGAAGCAATTCTGGGTCCTCTCTTTCAGAAAGAATCTTTTTGACTTTTAATGGCCTCTTTACTATTACTGCCATACAAAAGAAAAACAACACTATCTTCTCTTTCTATGCAAGTAAATTATTAAAGGTGTTATCGCCTTTATCTACGAGGAAAACAACTAGATAACATTTCTATTTTATTTTATTTTCGCTAAACATTGTTATCTTTATCCGTGTTATGAAAATACTATGCGAATGCGATCGAATTCAAAACAGATATTAATGAATAGTAGTATAGAGCAGGACTATTAAGTTCGGAAAAAGAAAAAGTAAATCAAAGTAGAACAAGAAATGCAGCATGCTTTGTCTTATCTATCTTTTTTTTTCACATAACAATCATGGACATTACGTAATTTATTGTTTTCAAACGCTTTCTAGATATTTTTTCACTCAAGTTTTTGCATTTTTTGGGCTTTATTTAGAATTCGATCTAGCATCAAAGTTTTGGTGGATGCAAGAGCATCAAAGGGAGGCTATGTCGAATGTTAATGAGAAGAGTGAGGTCATAATGCAACAGCTTTGATTGCAGAGAAAAAGACTTTGGCTGGCCATATTATATTTGTTACAACACACCATGTGGTCACTTATATAGGTACGTTCCTCGATTTTTGGAAGTTTTAGATAAATTTGTGTAAATATTACCACGACTGTATATCCAACAGACCGAATATTACAACAACTGACGTAGGTCATCCCAAATCTTGCAAAATTTAATTTGACATTCTCTTATTTCCAATGTGATTTTTAGTCATAACTCATAATGATAGCTCTTTTCTTTTGAAATGGGGGTTCAACTAAAAGTATTATACGTGGGAAAATGTAAAGGTTTTAATACTAACTGGGTTAAGAAAAATAGAGAGGTTGAGACTTTGCAGGAATCCCATTTTCACGTAGTTATATAAACCCAAAAAAAGAGGTAAACATATAAACCCACTTAAGAATAGTAGTAGTAAGTAGCTCTGGGCTTTCGGATATTCAGTTCGGTTCCAGGTAAGAACCGAACGGTTCCGGATATTTCGGTTCTCAAGTTTTAGATCCATATAGGTACCGAATTGTTTTCGGTTCGGTTCCGGTTCGGTACCTCTCGGTTTCGGATCGGTCCGGATATGAAGGATGAGAACCGTAAAATACCCAAAAGATTTCGGTTCTTAAATACCCGAAAAAATTTTGTTAACAAAAATAACCAAATAACAAAGAAGAAGCATGACTTGCGACTCTTGTGACCTGAAACTGCAAAAAGAAAACAAAAAGACTTAAAAAAATTATTAGAATCATTAACAAAGAAGAAGTTAGCACTTATAATCTCAGATATTAGACTCACAGTTAACATCATATGGATTTCATATATAAATAGTAAACCCTAAATCTATTTCTAAGTGAAGAGACTCTAGAGACTCGATTATTCAAGAGTAATTCGTTGTAAAAACGAAAAAACAAAGAGGAAATGAGATCAATTTAAAATTTAAACAAACAGAAACAGTTAGCCCCAAAATCGATTTTAGCTATAAACAGTAAACCCCAAACCCAAATAAATTCAAAGATGAGAAGGAGATGGAAAAGAAGCATACCCCGACTGATTTTTTAACGTAGCAGATGGCTGTGTCGGTGAAGAAATGCTACAGCGACTGAAAATTAGGGATTTCAGTTTTTCTGAATGATTTATAGTTAATTTTTTAAGTATTAACGAGAGAAAAAAGAGAAACTGTTTTTTTTTTTACAACGATAAGTTGCATGTGTAGGTGTATAGTTTTGTGTATGTCTTTTTTTTTCCCTTTTTGAATATGTGTTGAATTGTGGATAATGGGCTAGATCAATTTTGTAAAAATGACTTTGAATTACTAATGGGCCAATATTAGATTTGTAGCAAACTAATTGTTTTATATTAATGAATAATAGCTCAAATTTATACATAATTTTTGGGTATTCGGTTCGGTATTTTCGGTTCCAGGTAATAACTGGATCCGAACCGATATCCATGGATCTTAAATATGAGATCCAATGGGTATTTAGGCAATAACTGAAACCGAACTGAACCGAAAATTTCGGGTCGGTTCCGGTTTCGGTTCTTATGCCCAGGGTGAGTAGTAAGACTGTATCATCATGAATGATATGTGAACACAAACTCGTAGCTGAAGACTTGCGATACACTAGTGATGGAATTAATATGCAAAAGTCCAACTAGTTCACAACATTCAAGGAGACACTCATTAATTCATTAAACAATTGTTTTTATTTTTCCTTTTATTTTCCAAGTGTCTGTCTGCGTGGTTTCAAAAGTCTCAAGGAGCAAAATTATTTGGTAAATGTCCTAAAACTCTTCACTGCCTTGGCTCTGACACAAATTTCACTCTTTATTGAGAGTTCACTGCGTTTTAGTGCAGCGAACTAATGCATTTTCACATACAGATTTCTAAAACCGTCAAGAAAATATTGCGTGGTGCTAAACTTGCTAATGTATAAAATGTTTTTCTGATTAAAAAATTATGCAAAAACTTCTGTCTACATAATCATCCGCACAAAAAAAAAAAAGAAGGGACAAAACTTGGTTTTATACAGTATAAAATGGACAAAAGCCACGATACGAGTAAAATCAACGGCCACGATATGTTTTAGGGTATGATGCTTCGGCTTGCAAAAAAGTTACGCTACGGTGACTCAAGTTCACATAATCTCAAATTTGATGATAAAATAAAAATAATAGAGGGATGTAAAAGGAAATTTAAAAAAATGGCAAAAAAGTCCTGCTTCAGCTCTCTCTGTTTGGCATTTGGATCACATATGATCGATTCTCGTTTACTTGATAATCGATCTCGGTGATTTACTTTGGAGTTTTGTGTGGGTTTGTCCTTGGTTTGCATAATCTTTTTTTGTGACGTCTCTGTTTCTGCTCAATCCAATTCAATCCAGAATTTTTGAGTCTCAAAAGTTTCGCTTTTTTTCGAGTCTGTTCTCCAGAGGGTTTTATGGGTTTCTCATGGAGACTGGTTGGAATCTAAGATTTCAAATGTGTTGTTTTCTCTGATCTTGTTTGGTGATGCCGTATCATCAGTTGAGTCCGCCAATCTTAGTTTAGGATGCTTTACAAACAGATTTGAGGTTTCTGTTCTGCCTTAAAGATAAGAGTTTGTTGTCCATTTATACAGGAATTGAGGTGAGAGATGGAGGATGTGTCCGAGTCTTATGATATTGAGACCTCCATTATCCACCTTCCAGACGATTGCCTTTCCTTTATCTTCCAACGACTTGATAATGTTGCTGACCGTGAATCGTTCGGTTTGACTTGTCATCGCTGGCTCAACATCCAGGACATAAGCCGTCGATCTCTACAGTTCCAGTGTTCACTTACTGTCCTGAACCCTTCAAGTCTGTCTCAGACAAACCCTGATGTAAATTCACATCATCTCCATACGCTTCTCACTCGGTTTCAGTGGTTGGAGCATCTTTCCCTTTCTGGCTGCACGGTCCTGAATGATCAGAGTCTGGCCTCTCTCAGGTATCCAGGTGCAAGACTCCATAGTCTCTACTTAGATTGTTGCTATGGGGTTTCTGATAATGGGATCTTCACAATTGTTAGCTTCTGTCCTAATCTAAGAGTCGTTAGTCTCTACCGATGCAATATCAGTGACATTGGGTTAGCAACATTGGCCAGATCTTCTTTGCCTTTAAAATGCGTGAATCTCTCGTATTGCCATCTGGTGACCGATTTTGGAGTAAAAGCATTGTCAAAAGCATGCTTGCAGCTTGAGTCAGTGAAGATCTCAAACTGCAAGAGCATAACCGGAGTTGGCTTCAATGGCTGCTCCCCAACTCTAGGCTATGTGGATGCTGAGTCTTGTCAGCTTGAGCCGGAGGGTATAGCGGGGATCATTAGCGGAGGCGGCATTGAATTTCTAAACATTTCAGGTGCAAGCTGCTACATCCCCAAAGATGGGTTGGTACCTATGGGATCAGGGATTGCATCAAAACTTAGAATCTTGAACCTGAGGATGTGCAGAACTGTTGGCGATGAATCCATCAAAGCTATAGCACAAGGCTGCCCGTTGCTCCAAGAGTGGAACTTGGCTTTGTGTCATGAAGTCAGGGTCTCTGGATGGGAAGCCGTGGGAAAGTGGTGCCGAAACTTGCAGAAACTCCATGTGAACCGTTGTAGGAACCTCTGTGACCAAGGGTTGCTTGCTCTGCGATGCGGTTGCAAAAACCTCCAGATTATCTACATGAACGGGAATGCCAGGCTGACCCCAACAGCAATTGAGATGTTCAAATTACACAGAGCCGATATCACACTCAAGGCAGAAGAAATAATGGTTATAGGACCAGATTGGAGACTGTATGCTCGAGGATGAAGCATTAATTTGTACCACTGTGATGGTCTGTCAAGTTTAGACCAATGTGTTGGTCTGTCAAGTTTAGACCAATGTGTTGGTCTATCCAAAGGCAAACTGCAAGAAAAAATGTATTCTAAAGCAGTCTTCTATAATGTAATAAAGTATATAAAATCTTTCATCGTTCAACAGTGATGCTTCGGATCCAATAAAAGAAGAATAGAATCGAATATAATATGAATATCAACAGAAATGTATTTAAACACTTTAAACCTTCACTTTCCATTTTATTGAGTTCGACATCTATATATCTGCAACTTGTTTATCACAAAACCAGAAAGCTGAGAAGAGATAGAGAAAAGAGAAGAAGAGACTCGATTTGTAAACAAACATTGGCTTTCACACATCCCAATCTGCATTGGAGGGGGCGCTGCACGACTTGTCTTCTATTCGTAACCAACTGATTCTCACGGTGTATTTAGAGCAATGTTGAAGGATTTAGGGTATCGAAAGAAGCGACTTAGTTACCCCATACATTGTCCCAACCACCGCCACCACCTGGTGCAGCGGCTTTAGGCCCCTCAATGTAGTTTTGGTTTCCATGTGGCTGGTGGGGTAAAGGGAGTCCATTAGGCCCTTGTGGCGGCTGCTGCATCTTTCTAGGCTTTGTTCTGATCCCAAGCATCCGCAGTACAAATCTTGCTAATTCTCCATATAACATACCACCACGATCAAATAGCTGAGGACAAATGGTTTGAATGGTTACCACGAGATCAATGAAACCATACAAGGAACAAGTTGGTCGAAAGAAAAACTAAAGAAAGTAAGGTACCTGAAGAAGGGCAGACATGAACATATGAAAGGCCTGTGTGTTTTGGTCTATCAGCATCGCTACACGGCCAAAAAAATTCACAGCACCTTGCATCTGTCATCATGCAAAAGATGAACACTTTATGTTATACAGAGCTCTTTAAACCTATCAACTTGTTTGATTTCATAAACAAAATAAGCATGAAGGGAAGAGCAATACCACGCGGAGAAATGATATCCAGAAGCCTGGTGGAGATGGAGGTTCATTAAAAGGGTCGTTTGGATCTTGACCACCATAAGGACCCATTCCCATTCCCATCCCCATTCCAGTTCCCATACCCATACCATAACCACCCATCGTGCCACCAAAACTGCTGTTGTACATCCCACCACCACCATACATTCCTGAACTTCCATAGAGACCACCACCACCATAACCCCCTCTATTATACATGCTACTACCACCATACATTCCACCCCCATATGATGAACCATACCCACCTAATGCTGAACCATATGTACCCGATCCATACCCAGAGTTTACACCTAGATTTGAGCCATAACCTGAAATATATACAATAAAAACAAGTAAGCTCTCCGTCCCCTAAAAAAAAGTCCAAATAAAATAACATCTAAACATACCTCCATAAGTGCTTCCATAGTTCTGTTGCTCCCAAGGCCTAGTTGGTACAGGCCTACTCAGTGCGTTCATATTCGCAGCTGTATTAGTCCTGTTCACGCTCGGAACTAGTTCTCCAGGATTAGCTGTGCCAGAAGCCTCAACTGAATCAGCCGTGCTCGTATTTGAAGGAGGCCTGAAAGGCTTAGGACCAGATGTATTTCCTTCTTGTTCCCAAGGTTTAGGAGGACTGCCACCTAACATCAGCAGAAAATTGAAGATATTACATGAATAACATGATAGATAATATTCTCAAAAGAAAAACTTAACTCAGGAAAACAAAACCATTAAAGAGGCTAGAGAAAGCAGGGAAAAATCAATTCTAAAACTACATAAAAGATACGATGCTGGATAAGAAAAGGCATCAAGTTGCAATCCGAAAAATTAAAGCATCCAATTAAATCCAAAACAGCCAAGTGCTCAGAGACAAACTTAGCATCCATCATCAATAAGTTTGCAAAGATCACAATCCAGAGAGCTATCATAATTTGAGCTCAATACTTAATAGCTACAGCAATCGAATAATGAATTAAGGTACAGGTAAACAAATCGAATTGAAGTTGCTCAGCGAAGCAGGGAAATCCTTGCGATTTAGATTGACGAAATCCACCAAGTAATAGAGATCAAACTAATCCTCATCGATTGATTACAACCCTAATTAATTCAAGCATACGACGTAGTTAATCAATTTCACAATCTTAAAGCGGGGAATTGAGAGGCTTCTCATCGAACCGACCAGAATTGCAGAACAATCAATCAATAATCGGGACCCAGGAATTACAATAAAAACACAGAGTACTTGCGATTGACTAACCTGATGGCTGAGACGTCGCCATAAGCGAGAAGGATTCGAGAGCTCTTGGTAATCTCCGACGCCTACCTCAAGCGCGGAGAGAGAGAGAATGACAGAGAAAGAGGACAAAGGAGGAGGGACCTCGAAAAGAGAGGAAAAAACAAAACGGATTACTTTCTTCTTTTGGGTTATTATATTTCGGCCCCTATAGTTACAATCTTTGCCCAAAATGCCTCGTAATAACTCAAAATACCGTAATCGTCATCTCAAAATAGAAAAGAAAAGCCGAAAAAGGATAAAGATGAAAAGAGAAAACAATGATTTTTTATAAACAAGATTCCATATTTCGAGGGAAGCTCAGTCGGCGGCCGGATTTCTCTCCATCTCTCTCTCTCTCTGTTCCTATCCCGGCGAAGTCATTTTCCGAATCCCGGAATTGTCCGAAATCGACACTTACCGGTGAAAATCTCTGTAAATCTTTGAGGAAAGGAAGCGAATTTTATATCTAGAGGTTTCGTATTGATGGCGGCGAGCGCGAATCCGTCGGGGAACAACCAGGAAGGTTCGTCGGCGGCGCAGAAGGTTTCGTCTTCATCGGCGGCGGCGACGACGAATGGTGCTGCTGTAAATTCGGTCGATAATGGTGGTAGTACAGCCGCGGCTGATAATTCTCAGACGATTAGCGCGTTGAGGCATAATCCAGGGATCTCTGTCGATTGGACTCATGAGGAGCAATCGTTATTGGAAGATTTGCTCGCAAAGTATCTTCTTGCTCTCACTTTCTCTTATCTCTTCGATTTAGATTTGAAATTTCCTGTTTTATCCAATGTTCTCTCTATCAATTGGATTTTTTTTTTTTTTTTTTGCTATTCTGACACGATTCAGTAACTTTTTTTTCTTTCGAAATTATCTTCTTTCTTGGGTTCTTTAAGCATCCTCTGTCTGGTTCTCTGAACATGGTTTCTCGAATCCAGTTGTCTTGAGTTTTTGTATGTGGCGAAATTTATAAGCTATACAAATGAAGAAAATGAGTAGCTCGTGTTGTGTAATATGTTTTTTTTGTTGTTGTATGTGTGGCACAATAGTGTTTAGAGTAATGAGATATTTAATTAGGATTTGACTGGAAGATGAGTGGTCTAATTATCGGTTATGAATGGTTGCAAGTTTTGTATGAGCCTTATCATATCTCAGTTACTCCTTTAACTATTGATGTCTTATACAGGTACGCGTCAGAACCCACGATTGTTCGTTATGCCAAAATTGCGATGAAAATGAAGGATAAAACTGTAAGAGATGTTGCACTGCGTTGTAGATGGATGACTGTAAGTTTCTCAATTTGCTAATCTGCGAGATTTTTCTTTGTTCTTGATTTGTCTTCTTCTCCATTGGCTTAACCTCATGTGATTGCTGATGGATTACAGAAAAAGGAAAACGGAAAGCGTAGGAAAGAAGACCATTCGTCAAGGAAAAGTAAAGATAAGAAAGTACGTGGAAAATTCAATTCCAATATGCAATTTTGATACTAGTAAAGCAACAAACAAAAGAAAGATAGTTGAAGCATTTTGATTGGGTTCTAACTAGCTTGAACGTTTAGTCATTTACTTGTGATTTTGGACGGGTAAAGGTTATTGGGTCGTCTTATGATGCATTTAAACGTCTACATCAGCAAATTAATCTCTTTCACATTCTGTTTGGCAGGAAAAAACTACGGATTCTTCAGCCAAGTCTTCATCTCATTTGAATGTGCATCCGAATGGTCCTTCATATGCTCCTCCTATGATGCCTATAGATACTGATGATGGCATTTCATATAAAGGTTTGTCGAAGAATCTGGTTTTGTTTTTCTTTTCTTTTGAGGCAAAATCTTCCAGATTGGGCTAAAAGAGGCATACGTGTCTTTGCTTCTTTGCAGCTATTGGTGGTGTGAGTGGAGATCTTCTCGAACAAAATGCTCAGATGTTTAATCAAGTTTCATCAAATTTCTCAGCTTTCCAGGTGAATGCAACTTCCATCCTTCAGCTTGTAGAGTTTTGTATACTTCCCTGGGACTGGATTTGTTTCTTTACCTTGTATTATTGGCTTTTGAGTAATCCTATGATCGATCTATATATATATATATATTTGAACTATATCCGCTTAAGAGATTCTATCTTCCCGTTGCAGATACATGAGAACGTCAATATCTTGTGCAAAGCTCGGGACAATATCCTCGCAATCTTGAACGAGTAATACATTTTTGCCCAGATATCTATAGATCATATCTCTGTCATTAGCTCTTTTTAGGATATGTCACTCTCTTCCAACAAATATGTTGTTTTTAAAAAGTTTTGGTGTTAATACTCAAAAATCTGCTTGCTATGTTGATTGAACAATTGTGTTGCAGCTTGAATGACATGCCAGAGGTTATGAAGCAGATGCCACCTCTTCCGGTGAAGGTGAACGAGGAGCTGGCAAATTCGATCCTCCCTCGCCCTCCCCATCAAATGAAGTCGTGATGGATGGATCTTATAGAGCTGATCGATGGTTGGTTCTGAGTTCTGACCAAAAAAAACTCTCTCTAATCCGGGATCAATGAAGAAATTAATAAATCGCTGGGTGTAGAGAGTTTCCACTCGTAATTGATGATAGAATGCGGGTTTTCTCCTGACTCATAGAGTTTACTAGTCTCTTTATGCAATTTCAGTCGCCTTTAGCAAATGGTTAATTGATACATGAGTAGGGTTGTATTGTCGTTTAGGATGTGAATAGATTTCAATTGGTTTATGGTAAAAGTCTGTATAAAATTGGTTTCAAGCTGAAAGGTTTTTTGAGTCGATTACAAGAGCTACCCTACAAGTGATGCTGAGTTGTTAGTATCATATTATTTTCTTAGAATAAGGTCCACATGGTGCAATTTGTCATACAACCCCTTTATTTAGAAATGAAACGAATGTACTCCTTATTTCTTGTAATAATAAAGCCGAATGTTTTTGAACCACAAATGCAAGTCTTGAAGTTCCAAAATAAGATCGCAACTCTCTGATATACCAAGCCAAGTCTTCAACTGATCTGTCTTGGAAGCTTCCAAGAGTCTCTAACTCTCAACCTACAAGCAGCGCAAACACGTGTGAATAGAATGGAATGATACATGACTGAATAAGCTGAAGAAAGCGCGAATGAGTCATTTCAAGGTGCGCAGCATTACACTATTAGCTACAACTAATGTAAACTACATGTATTCCCTGAATGAAAATAGAAACCGTGAAACTGCTTTTGAGAGCTCTCAGCTTACAACCAATTGTCCAACCAAACGCTAGAGATTCCACAATCTAAACAATTTGATACACCCCTTATAAAAATGATCGCTCACTAAACTACTCGCTAACCAAACTTAAAACAGTGTCTTGGCTTATCAAACACTCAATGATTCTGGTTATTTGTCAGCATGAGACTTGCAAGCAGATGGACAAGAGGTTTCTCTATAGATGAGACTAGAGCCTCATGCCGTATACAAGAAGAGATTTTGTTTGCAAAAACTAGAAAACTCAATGTGGCTTTGAGGCAGTGGTGCAATCTCAATGTCTGAAACTATTCTTTCTAACATCAAAGGAAGCAGCTGAAAATCTCAACTCTTGTTTGACCTCGGGAAAGCCTTGAATTCTCAACGATTTAAGCAATGAAGAAATAAAATGAACAATGGAAGTCACCCATCTAACCAATCTTTCTACGAATTTCAAATACAACTATACAAGAATAGCATGATTGATCCACCAGATTATTATATATCGTCACTAACGATCAATCATAATTACGAATGGAGAGAGGCAGAGAGATAGAGAGAGAGAGATGACCTGAGCTGGACTCGGTTTCTCAATACCAGAAGACTCCAGACCTGAAACCCTACCTTCCAGAGCACTGAATTTCTCTTTCATCTGCAGTATTGGAACATTAGCTGTAAGAAATCGAGCTTGGGGAATTTTCCCAAGGATGATATTCAAATGTACAGAGAAAATTACATCAGAAGAAATAGCGAAACGTTCGGCATAGAGATCCCGCCACACGAGATGAGCTACCGAAGCTCCGGTGACGGAAAACCCAAGCGTAAACCAGAGAAGGCGAGTTCTCAACATCTTCGTCTTCCTCTTCCAAATTTCTGCAATGTCTTCGTATTTCTCCGACCCCGGCTGCATAAACCGGCGACCGATACCGATTCGTCAATTATTTCGGCTTTTCTTTCCTATTCAAATGGCCCGTTATTGAAGCCCATTAAAACAAATTTAAGCTCTGTAACCATTTGGAGATTGAAATAATGTGGGTAAATGTAAATGGATAGATCTTTTCCCTTTTTTTTTTGGTCGTAAATGTAAATGGATAGATCAAACTGTGTGTTTGGTGAGACCCAACTGAATCCTAGTACTAAATGTTTATCATGTTGTATCATCTTGGAATTAATTCGATCACTATTATCTTCTTCTTCTTTTTTTGATTACTAATATCTTCTTCTTTTTTTTTTGTGTGGGATGATGATCCCAGATTAAAACAAGACTAATCTTTAAGAAATCGGGTTTTTTACTACTGAAAAACATCTACGTTGACAAAAAAAAGTCAACAATGACAATTCATGATTGGTTGGATCGTGAAAAATAATGTTTTAATAATGAGAAATAAGATACCACAGATTAATTCTTGAAATAGCAAATATAATTTAAAAAATGACAAGAAGAAAAACAGATCAGTCAACGAAATGTTCAATACATCACACAGTCCTATCCAAGAAGAATCTCGTAGCAAGAACATAAAAAAAGAGATACAATTTACTTCTTCAAGAACTTTCTAACTTCTAAGGCAATAGCAGCCAAAGCGAAGACAGCAACCGCAAAACCGTAACCGCCGTTCCAGGAAGAGCCAGCTTTAGCCAAATGAATACCATAGAAGATGTTAGAAATAGCGAGTATTATCATAACTCTTCCTATGTTTTGATGATACCAATTCCAATATTTTCTGTATTTCGATTGTTTGTCCGGTCGAGCCAGCAGCGCTAGGACCTGTAACACCGATAAACATAACCAATAAACCAATATTCATTTGACCGTATTGTTTTTGGTATAGTATATATGCGTGTGAAAGAAGATAAACCTGGAGGATGCCCATGACGAGTATTGTTATCCCAAGGCCTTTGTGCGTGGAAACATTATTAGCTTTGGTCCGATTTTCAAGAACCAAACCGCAAATGATACCAGTTAAACCGATGAGAAAACCAGTGGTTTGGAGAGCAATATGGGCATAGAACCAAGTGGGGTCCCATTGCTTCATGTGTCGAGCCACTATGGCGCCGATGATGATTAGTATTCCCCAGCCGAACATGTTCATTAGCCCATGTGTCTTCCTTAGCTTAGAGTGTGGTGAACCCTTAACCACACTTTGCGAACCTTTCAATTCACCATTAGAAAAAAAAAAAAAATCCTACATCAATCTTTGAAACCAGAAGAACAAACGATTGAATAAACGCATTTTTTGTTTGGATTTTGAAATCAGACAATATAAATAGATAAGAATTATTTCGGAATTTAGTAAAGTACAATCATTATTTTTCACATCTCCTAGTTTTAAAACCCTCGAGTTTTAATGTAATTACATAAGTGTAACTTATTACGGTTTAAGTTAACTCTTGAAAATGTTAGTGTGATTTTCACTGCATTCACTATCATCGTTACCCGACATATTATTGTTGACTTGCAGTTAGGTACAAAATCAACTAAACTTAATTACTACTCCAAGTCTCCAAGCTACAACACCTATATAGCTAGAGAGTCCTATAATATTAATAAATATGGGTAAACCTTTCTTTTTCAAAATGGGAGCATATAATCATAGTAGCAAACACTTATTTGCTGGCCGAAAGAATAAAATAATAATTCGGAAAGTTAGTACTTGGTGTGTTTCGCAAATTACTCAATACTACTCCCTCTGTTCAGAATTATTTGATGTTTTAGAATATTTTTTTTGTTCAGAATTATTTGATATTCTCACTTTTCAATGCAAAATTTAATGAATTTTTATAGTTTTTGACTTTTTATATTCTGCAGATAGTCTTCTTATTGGTTGAATGATATTTAAATGAATTATAAATAATATTTTTAGTATAGGAAAAATAAAAATTAAATGAATTCTGAAACTGTGTGCAAAAACCTTAAACATCAAATAATTCTGAACAGAGGAAGTATTGTTTTGGTAATTAGCAATAAATATTGTGGAAAAGTAGTATATAGTAGTAGGTGGGCAAAATCGGGTATAATAATAATAATAATACAGGGTGGGTATGATGTGGAAATGACGCGAACGTCGGGTATAAAAAGACTGGATTTAGAAGGATGCTACAATCTTGTACCAGTTCCTAATATCCGATCATCACAAATGTGTTTCCTTTTTGTTTATGGTCTTCTCTGACGTCAGACATGTGTATAGGTATAAAAATTTGAATGAATTAAAATAGGAATAAAACATGACGTTGTGATACAAAAGCCACTTGTAGTATCTGTTTATACTTTTACCAGCCAGGTCAGGTCAGGTCATGGAGGTATAATTAGTCACTCAAATAATTGGATTAATTCAAATATTGACTTTTAAGAAGCTGAATTTAAAAAATAAGGGAAAGATGATGATGGCTCTTGCTTACCTGTAACATAATCGACGGTCGTGGTGGTCATGAAGCGATGCTCTCTCAACCTAAAATCCGGCGAAGATGGAAAGAATCCGGCAGGTCCCAATGCGTAAAGAATGCTCTGCCGAGGCAGCTCCGCCGTCAATTGGAAACTCAGGTAAAGACGCGACGACACTGACTCGATCTTCAACGAGCCGTTGACGATTTTCAGATCTCCTTGGTCAGGTATTACCTCACCGGGCGATTGCCCTCCGAGAAAGTAGGGTTTCGCCTGTCCATTTCCGCCGTCGGAAGGTATCCACCCGACGACCGCGCTGGCTCCGATCATCTGATTGTTGGTTGAGAATCCGATCCCGATGTAGGCGCTCGAATCCGGCGCAGATAAGATGAAGCTCCATGTGTTCTCCACCGTTCTAGCATACTGTGCGAGAGATTTCAA
Organism: Eutrema salsugineum; assembly: GCF_000478725.1. NCBI lineage: Eukaryota > Viridiplantae > Streptophyta > Magnoliopsida > Brassicales > Brassicaceae > Eutrema > Eutrema salsugineum. The sequence goes on along the minus strand of NW_006256885.1, from coordinate 6,976,635 downwards.
AAATTCTCTGATTTAAATATTTCACAAGTCTCGAAATTGGGAAATGGAGAATTGGACTTACTCGGAGGATATAATTCTGGGCACTCCAAGCGTCGACGCATTGAAGGAGGCTGGAGTTGAAGGTGAGATCGTTGAGGGGTAGAGTTGAATTGCAGGATTCCGTAGCTTGCTGAGCATTGACTATGGTGGGGAGAGGTAGAAGAAACTGGAGAGCGATTAAGCCGAAGACAAAGGAGACGGGACTTAGCTTCATCTTCCTTCTTTCTCTGTCTTTGGATCTGAAAGACGAAAGAGAGAGGAAAGTAATGGAGGATCATGATGGTGATGACGACGAATATGAATTTTATATCAGATAGTGTGTGCAGAAGCAGTTTGAGAATTCAACAAATTATAAATAATTGTGTCGTTAGAAATCGTTTTTTTTTTCTTTTTTGGTAGAATAAAGAAGTCTGTTTCATTAACAACAGAGTAACTATCGTGCAATGCTTTGCTTTGTTCTCTCTTCTCTCTCTCGTTGCTTAAGATGTGGAATATGATTGAAATTTACCCTTTACCTTAACAAGTTTTGATCATTTCAAGACAAAATAATAGTAACTTTTGACCAAAAAAAGAAGAAGTTTCAGCAATCTTTCAAAGCTCTGTTATTTGCTAAGAATCCTAACTTTTTCACTCCCGATCTCGGTCTAACATTTTAAGTACTCTCTAATCTTGATCCATTGCAGACTAACAACACACAAATATAAACACATTTACTTATTTTTGGTCCAAGTACACTAAATATTGAAATTTAACGTCCACGTTCTATTATCGCTCGTTTTAGTAAATCCATCAAAGTAAAAGGACGTTATGCATCTTTCACTAACTTCGTAAAATTTACGATACATGTATTTAAAGCAAAATGAGATGGTAACGTCATGGTTAGTCAAATCTCTGGTTTGGGATTTTACACTTTCAGGGACCAGAGAAAACGACAGTTCGAGACAAAAGTAATCTTCTTTATCCTAGACAAAACAATAGTCATATTGACACATGATCGCTTGTGCCATCTCAACACACACCATTTCACTAGTCTAAATGAGCTCCATCAGCAGAACGAGGACAATTCATTTGTTAGAGATTGAAGATGATCTTGGAGTCAGTAATCCTCGGCGCGCTTCACTTCTGTAATCCGTTGGCAATCTCGGTGGAGGCAAGGTCTTGTTTGCTGAACCCAGAATCTGTAATTGTTTCGTCCCACAAATTATGAGACAATGGTCTCATCCATCTTAAGTGAGCTAAACGCTTATAAAAGAGATTAGAGATGGTTCCACCTGGTGAGGTAGTTTACCCCAAACACTCCCTCCATAGTACATGATTGGTCGTTCTGTGAAAATAGAAAGAAAAAAAAGCACGTAAATCTTGAATGCAGAGATCACGGTGGGAACATAAGTAATATATTCCGGGAAACTCAAGCAGGAGAAGTATAAAAGACCGAGAGGGTTTAACGCAAAGGAAATTAGAAAAAAACTTGAATGCCCTTAATCTCACCAGATAAATCCACCGTTGGGTCGTTGTATTGATGCATTGCAGCTGCCCAGCCTGTTCATTTGACAAATACATAAATAAGAAACACTTCATCTCATAAAAGCTCAAAGATTTCTACAAGGAGGAGCATGACTAATAAACTAGAACTCACTCATCATATGTTTAGCATAGCAACAGCTGACAGAAGAACGATCAGACACTGACACGGAACAAAGATGATACCAAATCAATGTTTAAATAGTTAATTCAGATACATACGTTCGCTTAAAAGCTGAAAAGCTTCACTCCTGGAGCAGTCCTTGAGAGTTATTATCCTTGGAGGAGTTTTCTCCATCTGAAAACCAGTAGCCAGAGGGTGACTTTTCTCATGATCCTTGTTCTGCTGGTTACTTGTCCGATCTGCATTTTATTCTCTTAACTTTAGCCAAGAACAGGAACAAAAAAAGCGAATATCTCGTATAGCTTCTTGTACTGCTAAAGCTTGACCGATGTTTTTTTCTCAAGAAAACAGGCAAAAAATTGACCAAAGTACGCACATGGAAAAATGAATCAATCAGCGGATTCGCTGATCTGAAATTCAGGCTGAATCCTATGTTTCACTTCCGTATAACGATTCTCAAGGTTAACAACTATCCATAATCACATGCTTACAGATTCGCATGCAGTCGACTAGTGAATCTACACAATCAAATTACTTCGCTTCCTCCATCCTCTCTGATCTACGCTATAACCCCACAGAACTAGATACTCTAGGAATTAAGAACCCATTTGATTCGTTTCTCGAGCAAGAACGACCCAAGCAAAGAAGATTGAGAAAGAGAAGGAGAGAGAGAGCCAACATACCTCCTGACTTCTTGCGATTCCCAGACGATTTCCTGCGAGGCGATGAAGAAACATCAAATCGAAAGATCGGAGACGAAGTAGCGAAATCAGCAGAGACAAGATCACTCGAAAATAGCAAACATGAGAGGAAGGTCGTCGGAGAGGATAAGAAGAAGAAGATGACTTACCTTTGAAAAGGGGGAGCGTACTTTTTGGGGTCGGAGCTCGGATCTGCCATTGACGAGTTTAGGGTTTACGCAGCTTCGCCAGAGAACGATTTCTACTGTCCGTGGAGATCTGTCAACTCTCTTAACGCATAGAACGTAGAAAAGCGTCGTCTCGATTTTAATTTTTAAGTATTTTTCAATCTTCACGCGCGGACCCTTTGGCGCGTGTTTATTAAAGCGATCGCGCGCTTTTATTGTACGTCTTTTCCGGAATTTACGGTTCGCGTCTTCTGTTTTTCTCGTGGAATTGAAATTTGGTCCTCTTCGATCAATTTTCCGGTTAGCTAAACCAAGTGTAAATATAAATGAGAGATTGGTAAATCTGCGGTCGCTGTTTAGCCTTCCGGTTGGACCCGGAATATAATTTACCCAGCGTCAAGTCTTGAAATATCCGATTGGAACCAGGGAATGATGGACCCTTTTACATTTGTTCTCGGCCCAAATTCTGCGTTGTGTTATTATACCGTGATTTAGATGTTGGATCCAAAAATCGGAGTCGGATCCAAAATCGGATTCGGATCCAAAATCGGAGTCGGATCCGTGGCATCTGCTAAGTCGTATCCATTTCCAAGTCTCAGTGCCAAAGGAAGGGTTTTGAGGGTTTCACAGCTTTTGCACTTTCCTCTTCGTTTTTGTTCTTCTTCACACCCAAAGATGAAGCTCGTCAGGTACTGTTTCAATTTGTATTCTTCTATTTTAAATTTTTCATGCTATTGATATAGTTTAGTTAGCTCAGCGTTTGGATTCTATTCCCATTCTTGAGCGTTGCGCGTTAAATATTTATATTTTTAATTATTGTTTCGATTTGGTTTTACTGGATCGAGTAGGTTTTTGATGAAGTTGAACAATGAAACTGTGTCGATCGAGCTGAAGAACGGGACTGTGGTCCACGGAACCATCACTGGTAGGTCCTCTTTAGCCTTGCTTGTTTCTTTCTAGTTCTCACTTTTCTTCTATCGATTACTCCGTTTCTAAATGTTGTTCGCTTGTTAGTGGTATATAGTCGCTATCTGATCCACTGGCCTAATCGCATCCGTGTGAATGATCATCATACTAGGTTGAGAAAACACACAATTAAATTAGATTCACTCGCCACAAGTTTATTCATTGAAATTAAGCTCGATGATTTTGGTGCAGGTGTTGATGTGAGCATGAACACGCACTTGAAGACAGTTAAAAAATGAGCCTGAAAGGGAAAAACCCAGTAACACTCGATCATCTAAGCTTGAGGGGTAACAACATCCGCTACTACATTCTTCCTGATAGCTTGAACCTGGAGACTTTACTTGTGGAAGACACTCCTCGGGTTAAACCTAAGAAGCCTGTTGCTGGTATTAATGCTCCCTACATTCAGATGTTATATAGCCATGAGACTGCTTTATCAATCAGTTTATTCTCTCTTTCTTTCTTTCTCTCTTTTGTCCTTAGGGAAACCTGTTGGACGCGGCCGGGGTCGTGGCCGTGGGCGTGGTCGTGGCAGAGGTCGTTAGATGCATTGGAAAAAGGTTTAAGGGAAGAGGAACTCTTGTTGTCTTAGTTTGTAGGAGAATGTACGGAATTGTGTATCTAGCTACTCTTTGCAAAGGAAACATCTGATTAAGAAAAATGGTATGATTGATGCTCTCGTAAGGAAGTTACTATGTAATGCTGACTCCATGGATAAGAAGCTTTAGATTTTTCAAGTTATAAGAGCATGTACAAGTATAGAATTTGCGTGGTTTTTTGGAGCTCAAGGCTTTTTATTCTCAAGTTACAAATTTTGACTATCACAATGCATTAACATGTTGACCCACTAAGTATTGGAAAACTATTATCTCTTCCGTTGGTCTTGTCACAGGATCCTGCAATTAGGTTCTTGATTGTAGACGGGTTCTCCGGTATAATCCCTACCATTGTATCCGTAGGGATCACACGGGTGGGGATAGGAAGATGGCACACCATATCCATAGGGCCATGGTGGATAACATGGCTCTGGTTTCTTCTCTTCGGGTTTCTTCTCATCAGGTTTCTTCTCATCTGGTTTCTTGTCATCCTGTTTTTTGTCTTCATCCGGTTTCTTGGGTGGTTCAACTTTGTTTACGCTTACAAGCTCTGCAGGGGCTATCTTTTTCCTCAGTGTGTTGGTCAGTGCGATCATATCAACTTCGACACCGGTTACCTCAATCTGATTCCTGTGATCTCCCTTTATTTCCACAGCGGACACGCCTGTTAACCATTGCATTCACTCTTTTAGATTCAACAAGAACTACAATAATCGGCTTCTCAAGGGTTTGTATTGTTGTTACCTTTAAATTGAACCGCCGTTTTCATTACTTTTGCTCGGGTGCTATCATCAGTCATGGAAACTCTTATCAGGATCTTTTGCTGCATACAATAAGATAACCTCTTAACATCACAAGTGAAAACACAATAACATCAAAGTTACATGTTGTTCGGTAAACATTTTACATATACATACCTTCATGTTAATGTCTTCTTCTTCACAACCGGATTTGTTGATGATTATAGATGGTCTTCTTGAAATTTTTCTTTGAATGTTTTATGGGAATTTTGCTCCGAAATTTCTGGGTCTTCTTCCTTTTTTTTTTTTTGTTTGGGGGCAAATTTCAGGGTCTATTCTATATCAAAAATTTGAGGAAATATAAATAAGGGCTTGATTTTTTTTTTTACCCAGACTCATTGTCATGCACCAACGATATCGGATAGTTTGAATTTCACTTTCATTTCGTTCCTTACGTGTTTTAAAATTGTTTATAGTTGCTGATTCGTACAAGCTTATTGTCAATTCTTTAAATAAAAAAAAAATACTAAAAAATCTTTATTTGATTGGGTCAAGCAAATTAGATTAATTAATGATAGATAAGTAATAGTAGTTTTTAAGTAAAAAAATCCGTTGTCTGATAGTTTGGTTTGGCTCAAAAATTATATTGTTAGTCAATATGATGATTGATATGTATATTTTAATGAACATCCAGTTGTGCATACGTAACAATTAATCGAACAATTGTGCCCAAGTCTTGGTCTCCTCCCGAGTACATGTTTCCCTCTATCTTCCTACTTAATCAAAAATAAGATTGTTTTGACTGCTAATCTGTCATCCATTTGTAATAATCAAATACTATATGCTTGACTTGCAATATGTATGCTCGTAGTCATATTCGATTTTATAGTCTTATGAAACAATTAGCTTTTTATTTGAATTATTAGCGTTTTTAAAGTTTGAGAGGTTGGCCTATGCATTACAATCGATGGGATTGGGTATTGTCACAGATTGCGTAACTATGACATATCAATAATCGATCAAATTCTATTCTGTGTATCGGATTTTAATTTGAAAGATTTAGATAAATTATAAATGGTATTTTGCTAAGCATTTTTTTTTGTTGGTTAATCTGGTAAGCATTAAGAAGTATAAATAAAAGGAAGAAGAAGTTGTTTATGAGGAAATCTACAAAGACCGAAGTTTTGAATCTTTTCGCACACCCCCAAAAGATTTCGAGGAAGAAAGTTTAAGGAAACGTATGTACTTATAACGGATCCGGATGGTCTAATATGAAGCTATAAGCTGTATTAACTTAAGTTATTAATCTCATTGTGAGTGATTAGCTCATTGGCTGGCAAAGGTTAGTCCTCCCAACAACGTTTAATGGTTAACTCCTCATTTGCATGTAAATTCACATTCAACTTAATAAGGATTTGTCTTTCGTCGGGGGAAAAAAAGACCAATAAATTATAGAGAAGAAGTTAGTCTTGCCAGAACCGAAAAACATATATTCTTTTTTTTTTTTCATTCGTTTTGATTTTCGAAAATAGATTTCGATGCAAGAAAGAGCGGGAAATAAAACCCCCACAGAAATTCGCGAAATCAGGCATTAAACCCAAACTTTATGTTTTTTTTTTTCCTTTTCTGAAACGATTAAGTTTCTCAATAAATACAGTGTCTAGGGTTTTGCGTGATTAATTTGGCCTTTTTACCGCTTTAATTAACTGATTTGGGGGCTCAAAAAGTTGGGTGAGGTGTGAGGACTTTTGATGCTCTCGACATGAGTTCTACAGAAGAAGCTGTTGTTAGGGTTGAAGAAGAAGGGAATGGACGACCTGGTTTCCGTAGGAATCGGAGACCTTGTGCGAAGCTGGCGAATTACACAGATTATGAGACTGACGAAGATGACTATACAAAGGGGAAAAAGACAAGGCTTCGGAAAAATTCTGCCAAGGAAGACAAAAAGAAGAAGAATAATGATAAAATCAACGAAGCTGCGGTTAGGGTCGACGGAGGCGCTTGTTTAGACAAGGAGAAGGGAGCTGGCCAAGTCAAGGCTTCTGACAGAATGCCCAGGTTTGATAAGGTATATGTGTCTCGGAAAAGGGTACGAAAAGAAGAAGAAGAAGAAGAAGAGAAGAAGAACATGAAGAAGAAGATAGATGAAATGGTTTCTCAAATTCCAGTGAAGTTGTGTAATAGGCCGAGGAAAATAGCAATAGATAACAACAAGAAAGACGACGAACACCCCGAGGTCAGCGATTTCTCGGAAAAATCTCTCCTTTGCTCATCAATCCTAGTCTACATACTAATTTCTTCTATATGTTGGGTATATTAAGGATAATGCTGAGAATTCCGATACCAATACGTGTCATCAGTGTAAACGAAATGATAAGGAGCGTGTTGTGCGGTGTCTAAAGTGCAAAAAGCGTTATTGCACCCAATGCTTAACAGCATGGTATGCTCTTCTTACCACAAATCTACCGATTCTTTTGGTTTCTTGCTACTCACCTCCTTTTATGGGTGTTACCAGTTGAAACTTTAGAGCTCCTCCTGGATGGTTTAGTTCTGCAAAACGTTGTATTGTTTTGGACAGAATCAAGACAGAATTAAAGTTTCCGAGCATCAATTCCTGTTGATGCATGTATGCTTTCATCTGTTTATGAACAAAACAATAATTTTCTAGTATATATTAATCGGGGTTTGGTGAGCTAGTGATCCAATTCCTTTATTGTAGTTTTGTGCGGGTTTTTTTTTTTCCCCTTCTTCCAGAAGCCTGAAAGAACTTGTTTAATTACGATTTACAGGTACCCTCGCATAGCAGAAGAAGAAATTGTCAAGAAATGCCCATTCTGCTGGAATAATTGCAATTGCAGAGCATGCTTGCGTCTTGATACTAAGATGGAAGTAAGTTATCTCGTATCTACCATATCATACTTGGGAGAGCATGCTTACAGAATGATGTCTCCAATACTATGTAGGGGTTGGGTTCTGACCTCAAGGTTAGCAAGGATGAACAAATTCGATACTCTAAATATATTGTGCGAAGGCTTCTTCCGCATCTGAAGGAAATAAATGACGAACAAATTTATGAGAAGGAAGTTGAGGCAAAGATATCAGGTACTTTCCATGCTTTTAATTATGCTGGAAGTAATGATAGTTTTTGTAGTATTATCACATATTTGGCATTCGAGTATGTATATGCATTTATTGATGAATATACCTGTATTTATTCCAAACAAAATCTCAGAGCGAGTGGGCTAATGTTCTTAACTGTGAAGTAGGAAGCTGATTAGCTCAGAGAATAAGAGGATGTCTTAGAGTTGCTTAATTTCACAGGACTGGAGCTTGAAGAGGTTAAGCCCCAAGACGCTAATTGTCATGCTGATGAAAGACTATACTGGTATATCACCCTGACACTTTTCTTTCAATGAATATGACAAGTTCTTATGTTCTTATGTTGTTAATAATAATTCTTGTCTTTATGGGCTTTCAGCGATAATTGCAAGACTGCGATCTTTGATCTTCATAGAAATTGCTCGAGCTGTACTTCTGATATCTGCCTTACATGTTGCCTCGAGATCCGCAAAGGAAAGCATCTGACATGTCAGGAGGAGATGTCATGGAATTATACTAACCGAGGTTTAGATTATCTACATGGAGATGTCAAATTTGACGAACGGCCGCTTCCAGCCTGGGAAGGGATTGAAACGACTGATGATAAGCTGAATAGCGAAGACTGCGTGAAGCACCCATCTATGTGGAAAGCAAATGAAGCTGGAATCATAACTTGTTATTGTGGTGCTGGGGATTTAGAGTTGAAACGCATACTTCCTGATGGTTGGGTATCTGATTTGGTCAAAAAGGTAGAAGAAACTGCTGAAGCCAGCAAGCTTTTGGATACACGTGAAATGGTTACGGGGCAATGCCCTTGTTTTAACTCTGAAAGTCATATTGACATGGATAAGAATAAATCATTACAGGCTGCATGTCGAGAAGGTTCAGATGACAATTATCTATATTTTCCAAGTGTAACAGATGTTCAAGAAGATGATCTGAAGCATTTTCAGCATCATTGGGTAAAAGGTGAGCCTGTGGTTGTGAGGAATGTGCTTGAGGCAACAGCTGGTTTAAGCTGGGAGCCAATGGTAATGTATCGTGCCTGCCGTCAAAAAAGAAGCACCAAGCATGAAACACTTCTAGAAGTTAATGCGATTGATTGTCTGGACTTCTGTGAGGTCAGTTTTCTCCTCCATAAATTGTATGGCATGCTATGGCCCATAGTTTTTCCTTAAATAATAGTACGAGTCCTTAGATGCCCTAATCCCTTGTTGCTTTAAAGGTTCTGGTATTTGCATAGCAATAATTTGTGGTCTAGTTAGTCTAAAATGTTTTGACGATTCAACACAGTAAATTGTTATTCCCCTTTCTAGGATGATGTTTCAGTTTTTTACCGACACTCTTGCTAAAAGTGAAAAAGTAGTTGGAAGTCAAATTTATTTTAGACTCACACGGTAGGAAAGAAAGAAACTGCTGAAAAGCTCTCAAGGCAACATAATGGCTCATCTGTTGCTCTTCAATTTATTAATTTCTTAGCATGCTCTAAGTTATCTAATGAAGTGTTATGGAATGCAGGGAACGGTTAATCTTCATGAATTCTTTGCTGGTTATACAGAGGGCCGTTACGATAAAATGGGTTGGCCACAAATTCTGAAACTGAAAGATTGGCCTCCATCGAAGAGCTTCAAAGAAAACTTGCCACGCCACTGTGAGGAGTTCTTATGCAGTTTGCCTTTGAAGCAGTACACTCACCCGCTTAGTGGGCCTTTGAATCTTGCTGTCAAATTGCCTGAAAATTGCTTGAAGCCAGACATGGGGCCAAAGACTTACGTTGCTTATGGATTTGCGCAAGAACTTGGCCGTGGAGATTCTGTCACCAAGCTCCATTGCGACATGTCAGATGCGGTTAGTGCTCATTTGATTTATCTTTTCTCGTGCTCATCTGATGGTTTTCCTTGGTATACCCATAATGATCTCAAACCCTATCATAATTACGAAATCAGATACCATTTCATAGTAAATTCATACCTTAATGATCTCAAAACCTATATCATAATTATCATCAATTCATACATATTCATTTCTGGATCAGTAAATTTGGTCTTTCGGTTTTTTTTTGTTCTCTGAACTTTTATTTTTCTTGTTCCGAAAATCCTCTTCTTTTTTTTTTTGGCTTTGAGTTGTTGCATCATTATCTCCTCTTCAAAGGCTTAGAATCAAAGTGAATCTCCACAATCTTCTTTTCTGGAGGATTCTGAGGTCATCATAACCAGTTGGAAGTTAATTGCTGCTGTATTGGTTATTGCAGGTTAATGTGCTCACGCACATATGTGAAGTGCCCATGAAAGATGAAAATGAAAAAAAACCCGAAATAAAAAAACTGAAAAAGATGCATGCTAAACAAGATCTCAAAGAGCTGTTTTGCTCAGTAGCTAACTACGAGGAAAAGATGGAGACGCTTGAAAACACTAGTGAAGAAGAAGACGAAAATCTTGAAGCTGATGGGGGAGCTCTTTGGGACATTTTCCGTCGAGAAGATGTTTCAAAATTAGAAGAATACCTTCAGAGTCATCACAAAGAGTTCAGACATATCTACTGTTGCCCCGTGTCTCAGGTACACTATCTTTGCATAATCTCATACTTTCATTCCCCTGCCCAAAAGTTTCAGTGGTTGCATTGAAGATATGTAGTTCAGACATTAGCGGGTGTTTACATGTTCATCCATCTTCTTCTTTTTTAGGTGGTCCATCCAATACATGACCAGTGTTTCTATCTGACGCGATATCATAAAATGAAGCTGAAAGAAGAATATGGTATATGCTGGATTCTATCAATAGCCAACCACATTATCTATCTTTGGCAGTTTTGCGAGTCATATTATTAATGTGCTATGTTGTTTAGGCATTGAACCATGGACTTTTGTTCAGAAGCTTGGAGATGCTGTTTTAATACCTGTAGGTTGTCCTCATCAAGTCAGGAATCTGAAGGTATAATTTATATACATTTTGCTTAGGATACCACTGGTATTAAAAGGTTTATCAATAGATCATTTAAAATGATCCATTTTGTTTCTTGCAGTCCTGCACAAAGGTGGCTCTTGACTTTGTATCACCTGAGAATGTCGGTGAGTGTTTCCGCTTGACAAAAGAGTACCGTCTTCTTCCTCCCAACCATCATTCCAAAGAGGACAAGTTACAGGTATGTCTTGTTTGGTTTAGATTTCTGGCTGCTTTTAGCAATTTTAACTAACTCGTGTATAAAATGGTTGTATTCCCTGTGTGTTTGTTTTAATAGATAAAGAAGATGGTAATCTATGCAGTTGATAAAGCTCTCAAAGACTTAAATCGCAGTGAAAAGAGGTGAGTTTGTACTTCTTCTCACTACCTTCAGTAAACATCAGTAAATCCAGTTTTTTTTTGGGTGTAAGATGTGTATTTTTTTTTTTTTTTGTTGGCACAGGTCTCCTCCGGAATCCAACAAAGTGAAAGAAAAAACAGGAAAGGTGACGAATCGGAAGCGTAAAAATTGACTGATTGAGATTACTAATGGACAAGATGTACAGCAAAATTTTTGTTGTAGTTTTAGCAATATTTGACTAATTTTCCTGACGGAATCACTAACGTTGATGAAAGCACACAAGGAGTTAATGAGAGGAAGTGTAGGCCATTAGTAATCTCAACTTAAATAAATTTATTGAAGTTTATGAAATGCCAGCAGCTTACTAATTCCTCGTGATTCGTGATACTTGGTGGAATTAAAGAAATAAAAACTGAATTAAACCGGTTGGTATTATTTCCATTTCAAAAAGTGGTTCTATTTGTCTAATCTAAGTGCAGAAGAAAGATTGGTTAACTCAGGCATCAACAGTCATGGGTCATAACAGTTTAACATTTAATCTTCTTAACCAAATAGAATGTATAATCATATTAAACACATCATATCTCTTTGGAGGATCATTAACCAGTATATGCCTCTTCACTTTCTTCACTCCTTCGTGCAGTCTTATGTACCGGTCCTCCGGTATATCCATCAATATCCTTTTCAGCTCCGGTATTTCCTTAACCGATACCGAAACCGAAAACTTCTCCCAATTCAGAACATCACTAAACGGTAAAACATAGTTCTCCGAGATAAGAACCGGTACACATTCGCTGTATATCGCTTCCGGTATTCTCGGGCTAGCCACCTCGTGACCGCTCGGGCAAATACAGAACCTGCTTCTCCTCATCAAATCTTTGTAATCTAATCCGTCCGGTAAATTCTCGTAAACCAGAATGTCTTTGTCCTTTTCTTTCCAGTGGTTTAGAAGAACCGGACGGATTTTTCCATGTGATTTTCCAGCGAAGAATGCGAGGGTTGTACGAGAGATTGGATCTAAACCGCCGGTTAAGTTGTTGATCTCTCCGGTCGGTAAATTGATTTCAGGAAAGGGAGCGTCTTTCTCCGGATTGAAATATTCTGAAATATTGGCGTTGCATAGTACTCTTATGGAATTGAAAAATAGCTTCTTTACGTACCATGTTGCCCTGTGTCCCTGTAACAAAAATGTAACTTTGATTGAATAAAAGAGCACTAGAAAATGTCATCTAAGATATCAAATATGTCTCTAACCAAGATAAATCTTGAGAGTAAAAAACCATATTTTGAGCTTTTTACAGGGTTTCTAATTTGTAATTTGAAAGCCGTGAACTCTAATGGGATCCTTAAGTACCTTCACAGTTGTTAATTTGTTACTAAAACTTGGAAAACAAATCAAATTCTAGAGTAAAAACTCTTTGACTAAAGTGATTCTTTACTATTTATTTATACAGTTTTGGCCTGACATTATCGTAAATATTGCATAGGTCACACGCAATTGACATGGTTGCTTACTATACTCAGGGAAGACTTTGAATTGTGACCAAAACAATATTAACCAGATAAAACTAGACAAATATCGGTTTTTAGTTAACCGAAAGAGAACCAAACACTGATAAATCAAATAAGAACAACTTACCCAGTCATGGCAAGACAGCATGAAGTGATCAAAACCATCGCTAGTGTTCCAATAGGGATACTTATTGGAAATAATTCGGACATAGTCGACGATGACACGTTCCAAGACAGCCTTGTCTCGAACAACTGGGTCGAAGAGATGGTGAAGGATCATGACAACACTAAAAGGTAAGAAGTAGACATGAGCCCTGTCGGGATCTCGAGTTCGGTAATTAAGGATATCGTTTTCCATAAAGTTTAGGAACAATCCTTCCATGGAGTATATGTCTTTACATAGACCATAATGAAAGATTGGTGGATCTCCTTCTTCATATACGTATATCTTGAACATCTTCTCCATAAGTAGATAGCTTCTGCCACAAGTAAACATATCAGTTATATATAGGGCAAGTTTTGTGACAAGTATATGCATAAGTCTGTTTTTTTTTACCGGTGAAAGGCATACGGGTTCCGGTAAATGTCGCCATGAGGAACATAATCTTCGTCTCTTAGTGGGGATGATGTTGTAGAGTTAGGGTTTAGTTGGGCTTCTCTGATCAATGCCCTCGCGGTTGCTAATTCTGCTTCTACTTTCCCGTCTCTTTTCCAAGACACAGAACCTGGATTTGATCCGTTTCTCTTCCTTTTTTCCTTCAAAAATACATAAGTAAAATTAAGATAATTCTTGATCTTCAAAATACATAAAAACATTACTCGGCCCCAACACAAATTAAAATTGACTACAATCTAATAATTAAGTCGATGAAAGGGAAGGAAGATGGGTGTACCAAAAAAAAAAAAGAAAAAAAGAAAAAGATGGGTATACCGTAATGAAGGAGGAGGAGAAGGAAGAGGTCCATAGTGAAGATGACGTTGTGAAGTAAAGATGAGAAGATGTTTTCGAACCTTTTGCTATGAAAATGGCAAAGACTACTGCGGAAGTGGCAAATGCCAAGAGAAAGGCGTTCAAGTATTTTGGAATGTAATCTCTCATACCTATTTTCCTATTCCAATATTATTCTGTGTTGGTATTGTGTTTTGTGAGTGAAAGATAAAGATGATGCTGAAATTAAGGAGATTTCGAGTGAGCTAAATAAAGAGAGTTGTTCTACACCACACGACATATAGTTACTTCACATTATCGATTTACAAATATTTACTAACATGTCAAATTTATTCTCCTAGCTTTTTGGTCTACCATATAAATTCTTTCTCATTTTTTTTCTCTCTTTTAATATTATTATTATCATTTTCTTCCGATGAAAGTGCTTCAAATCTGTTTTTGAATAGATTTTTGATTCTAGGTTTTCGGGGTTCTGTAGTACTTGTTGTATTTGTTTTTCTAAGTCAACCGAATTTTTTGTTTTTTTTGTTTTTGGAATTCTTACAATCTGTTTGCCTATGTTGAAAAACTCTCTCGGTACTTTCTTCACAAAAATGAAGAAATGTAAAACATCCACAAATGTTGTCGTGGGCCGTAAAATTAAAATAAGTGTGATCCGTGAGCGTAATTACAGAAACCTTATGATCCAACGTGGCCCATGCTTGTCACCTCCAATTCTCCATATAGTCTCTCTCTAATCCAAAACGCCGTCATGAATGTTGCATTCTGATTAGTCGTCAATTTTTCTCCGTTTCTTTCTCTTCCTCTGTGTTTTCGTTTCACATCAATGGCGGTGCACGCTGTTCGATTGCCGGCAACTCAGCTTCACGGTGGAATCTCTGGGAATCTGTCTCAAGCGAATCGCAATCCAAACGCCGCAATCCGATTCGTTTGCGGATCTTCGAAACGCTGCCGTTTCATTTCCTCGTCACTTCGGGATGGCGATGAACATGGTAAAGAGAGCTCTGTGAGAGCTATGGAAGTGAAGAAGATTCTGGAAGACTCACCACTGCTTCCTAGTACGAATTCGATTTTCAACTCCTTTCATTTCCAGTGAGCTAGTTTCTTAAGTGCGATTTTGTCTCTAGTATAGCTCTCAAAGATTGCTACCTTCTACATTTCTAGTATTGCCTTATTAACACTGCGTCGAAACTTACGCGTTTGGGTACAATCAATGAAGTCTCTGTGACAACCATCTTCTCTTGTAGTAGAAATTGCGAATATGTATCTTATCAGCTAGACTTTTGCTTGAATTTGCCTCGATTTAGTGACTATTGAGATGTCTTTTATTTTGGTTCAATCTGTTTTTAAATATTAGAGCCGTTATCATCAAACCAGCTCGCGGAAACTGTCTCCAACGGCTCCCGAGTTCGTGTAGCCTATCAGGTGATATATGCAGAAACGTGTCTAGTTGAATTATATCTGAGAATATTTTATTGGAGAAGAGCGTATTGTGATAAAATTGAGTGATGAAAAATTTTGACATAGGGAGTACGAGGTGCTTACAGTGAATCAGCAGCTGACAAGGCATATCCAAATTGTGAAGCTGTTCCCTGCGAAGAGTTTGACACCGCATTTGAGGTGAGATTCTAGTCTCTGCATTTTCGTTTGTTGTTTGTTTTACCCTCATCGACACTGAAATAAGTAGATAGCCAATATTTGGAACTTAGATTATAGAGATTCGTCTGAACGATCATATTACATCAAAAACTAACTTAGAGCTTGGTTTTTATGCCATTAGTCTTAAGCATTTTCCAACTTTTTTTCTTGTTTAAGGCTGTTGAGCGGTGGCTTGTTGACCGAGCAGTTTTGCCAATTGAGAACTCTTTGGGTGGAAGCATCCATAGAAACTACGATCTTTTGCTGCGACACAATTTGCATATTGTTGGGGAAGTCAAGCTAGCTGTTCGCCATTGTTTGTTGGCTAACCACGGTGTAAATATTGAAGATTTGAAAAGGGTGCTTAGCCATCCACAGGTTCACCACACATGCCTTTGTACATTTTCCAGTTCTTTGTCTTTTAAGATTAAGTAAAGCCTTAGTTATTGCTTTGGATCAGGCTCTCGCTCAATGTGAAAACACGTTAACTAGAATGGGATTGGTCAGAGAAGCAGTAGATGACACCGCTGGTGCTGCAAAGGTAAATTTATGCTTCAAGTATTATTGTATATTCATAGCTTACAATAGGAGCTTACTAAATTTATGGATTTAATACGCAGCAAATTGCATTCGAAAAGTTAAGTGATGCAGCAGCAGTTGCCAGCGCCGAAGCTGCAAAGATATATGGCTTGAACATAGTTGCTGAAGATATCCAGGTTTATAGAGTTTTCGATTGCCTTTAACATTTTTTCGCCCACAATATTTTACTTCTGGATTATTTGATTGTGAAGTTCAATCAATTTAGGATGACTCTGATAATGTTACAAGGTTTCTAATGCTCGCAAGGGAACCCATTATCCCTGGAACTAACAGACTTTTTAAGGTGAGAGATCCCAATGTATCTTCTGAAATGCAAACGCGGGTCTGATTGTATTTTTCTCTGATGGATAAGTTGCTTTGATCTTCTTATAGACAAGTATCGTTTTCTCATTAGAGGAAGGGCCTGGAGTACTTTTTAAAGCACTTGCTGTGTTTGCCCTTAGGCAAATCAACCTCACAAAGGTTAGTTAGTGTACTCAATTCTTCCTTTTAATATGTGCAGCCTTGTTTATAAGCAGTCTGGTTCTCTCATAGCTAACAATCAGTTCCTTGCGGGTTTGATCAGATCGAAAGCCGCCCTTTGAGGAAACACCCTCTGCGAGCATCTGGAGGGCTAAAGTAATTTATTTCACAAACCACTCCTTGAATATATAGTGTACCCACATTTAATGAGCAATGATGAAGGTGTCTCCCTCTTTTGCTTGACAGATACTTTGATTATCTTTTCTATGTGGACTTTGAAGCATCTATGGCAGATGAAGTTGCTCAGAACGCACTTAGGCATCTCGAGGTAAAGCCTTTGGTATTACTTTGTCTGAAAACACGTAACCTGGATTGCAAGGTGAAGTAGAATGTGACTAAGGCTCTTGTTGTCTTTCTTTTTTATTTTTTTGTTGTTGTTTGTTGCAGGAGTTTGCTACCTTTTTGCGGGTACTGGGAAGCTACCCAGTGGACACAACAATGCTCTAAACATGTCGAACATGGTCTTGGTACGTAGTTCGTTGCAAAGTGCAAAAAACACATCAATCTCTGACACACTCAAATTCATCTAATTCATTTTCAAGTTCCAGGACCTGAATTGATTGTTGTACGATAATGTTACCCAAAACTGTCTCGCTGAGCATATTTTTTTGTAAGGAGGGTTGTATAAGGATTAGTTTATTGAAATCAATAGAGTTCTGAAATCTTTGAAAATTTTTGTAACGCAGAACGGCTCTGAAGATATCGTTATTCTGGTGTATGAGCCTAGCCATAAGGTGGTGTGGTCAGATGATCACCCGTGCTCCTTACAAGACATTCCTCTCTTGTCTCCAGTTGTCTTTGTTTTGCCTTCTGATTTTTAATTTTGTATGGTCTCTTCCTTAAAAGATAAGCTTAGTTTTTAGTAGAGGTAAGAATAGCCCGACATAAAAAAACAGGATTAAAAAAAAAAAAAAAAAAGTCACAGATATCAAAAACAAGAACAAAAAATTATATGTACGTTTGTGGTGTTTTCATCCATAAACTTATTTTACAGTGCAACTATAAATTTCTATCAATCATATTTGAAAGATTTGTTTGTTTTTATAGCAAACAAACAATGATTGTTGTTGTAAGAAAATTGTTCTGGATTACACAGTTTGAAACATCTTAAGTAGATGAAAATTTTGTTTAAGCTGCAGATCAAAATTTGTTTAAGCTGCAGATCAAAATTTGTTTGTAAACATTGACAAAAAGTGAAAAGATTAATCGAAGAAAGAATTAGTTGCGTCTTGCGCTATAAGCTGAAACAACAGCTTGTTCAATCCTCAAGCTAAATAACTCTTTCAACTTCCGCAATGAAACTAGCGGAGAAGATTGTTCTCCTCTGGAATGATCCCGATGGATTTGCGGCCACCGTTGCCGATGCTCTAAACCCTAACCCTGCTTCCCCTCTTCGTAAACTGTAATTGATTCTTCCTTTCTCGATTTCGCACTGGCTTTTCTGGCTCCCGCTATGCCTAACATTGTGGATTTTTTCTCTCTGCAGAGAAGAGCAGATCGAGCTTCCATTGGATAAGTATGGCGTCGAAGGCGGAACCGGCGGGAGTATCGTTCACTTCGTCGATGGAAATGGGGTTTATCAGGTTCTTCCTCGTTCCCTTTTCTGGGTTTTCAATCGCGTTTTTATTCTGGCAACTAATCGATTTTCTTAGTTTAATTGGAGTTTGTTTGTCTTATCGTCGCTGCCTTCTCTTCAACATTCTGTCCGCTCTTGTTCGATCTAAAAGAACTGAAATTTATCTAGTGCTATTGTTAAGCTGAAGAATCTATGTGTGTCATATCTTCTGAAAGATAGTTACTTTAATAAATTAGTCGACTATGTTTACTTGCAAAATGTGAATATGATGGTTGATTCTTAAGCATATGCAACTGTTATTGTGATTTGTGTTCCTATCTCGCTTCACTAGTTGATGGCTTCTTCGATTGTATTACCCTAAACTTAAGCTTTATGAGAAAGAGACTCAGGTTTCTTCTGCTTCGATAAAAAAAGTTTAGAGGAGGTTATAGAAGGTGTTGATATTGGCGAGTGGAAGCTTTCATCATACCTTTTTTTTTCAGTTTGTCTTCTGAAATGGTACCTACGTTATATAATGGAACTAGCGTCTATAATGATTTAGACCATTTGCATCATTTGTTGAAAGACTTGATTCATGTATTCTCGCTTCCATGTTGAATGCGCCTTTGTGAAATAACCTGGTTAAAATCCTTAATCTTCTCATTATTTCTTACATTTTTTTTGAAGGTCTCGATTTTTCTGCTTCGAAACTATGAGCCTCCCGTACTAGTGTGTGCCATGAATGAGCTGCTGGACCTAATTACAAGGGAAGCGCCGACTCCGCCCACAATTGTGGCTCCTTTTCTTGTGGCAGCATCTAAGCTTAAGTTCAATAACAGATCCCTTGAGGCAAGCAGCAGAAAAGCTAGTCTTCATTACGTTCAAGTTGGTCCAGAAACAGAGACTGCTAGGCTATTTGCTTCTCGCATCGAGAAACCCCCACCGTTGATGCAGATCCTTCATGAACCTTTGTCATGCTTGCTTCATCTAGCTCGTGTCAAACGCTTGTCTACCTCTATTCTCATAGGGCAAAGAAGTAGTAGCATATCTCATAAAGCTCTAGATGAAGAGCTTCAGGTAATTGTTTTTTTTTTAAAGATTGTCTCAGTTTCTGCTCATTTTTTTTTTGTAAATCTAATCATAATACAGGTGGAAATTCACAAGTTTGCGTGATTGTCATCACAGGTGATCCATGAAACAGGGGAGCTTGTGGCTAGTTGGACCGGGCTGTCTTTCTCTAGAGACAAAATCAAGTGGAACGCATCAAAGACATCAAAAGAAGAAGAAAGTCCTTGGCGAGCTCTTTACGGTTGATCTTCTCGGGTGAGGTCTTTTCATGTCCCAAGAGGGCTACGGTCTTGTCTTGGACCTGCTCTTTAAGTTTACTTATCGTAGCTTTTGTTAAGACTATTATGCTCAGCTGAAGCAGAACGTATGTCACTAAGCTGCTTTCCTTTTAGGATTTTTATGAGAAACGGGCGGTTTTAATTTTTGCAAGTTCTGGTTACACCTAATCTTAAACCCGCAAAAATTGAAAAGCAATTTTGGGATTCTGATTTAAAGGTTAGATTGGGTCAACTCATGGGAAGATCTTCTTATATACAGCTAATGACGTCCTAGGAGTGGGTTATTTAAAATATTATCAATGATTAGAGTTATGATTGGTGGGAGAGGCATAGACTAATAGAGAAATAAAAATTGAGGAAGAAAATGGGTGTGAAGTGCATAAAAGGCACTCATGAAGTAATAAGAGATAATTAATGTTATCTTAAGGAAAAAATAAGTGAGTGTCGTCAGCTCTAAGGCCGGTGGTTTTCTATTCGAGAAGAATACGATGTTTGTACGATAGTTCGGATCGTCCTAGAATCTTATCCAACTCACATTTCAGCATCATTTGTTATTTTTTCATTTTTTGCTTCTTTTTTTTCCATACTTTTGTTTTTTTCCTCAATCCCTCAGTGCGCCTTATCTTCCTCTTTTTTTTTGTTTTTTGGTTTGTTCTCCTTTTTGCTTTCACTATCGTTGATTAGTATTTTCACTTGTTTTAAAGCAGTTTTGTTAATGAGTTTCAATTTCATAATTCGTTTTGATTATACTACTAAAAAATTGAAGCTTAACCAAATCTTCATCTGGTTCAATTCTTTTGACGTTTTTCTAAACTGATAACCAAGCAAAAGTGAAACAGAACGAACCATTCTTGAAGATATATGAGTACTTAAAATATAAATTTACGTAAGTGCCGATGGTACATAGAAAATACTAGTTTTAAGGTGATGATAATTTTCAAAACCAAAGCATTTGTCTTCTAATTAGGGTTTAAAAGGTGTAGAGATGAAATTACAAAAAAAAACATACAATCATTTTTTGTCAGTTCACCATTTTTTTTGTTTGTGTGTGTGTAAGTATAATAGGACCATCAACCATGGATTAATCTCGGCTCTAGTTAAAACTCTATCTTAAATTATCAAGTTCAAGCAAAAGTTACATTCCAACAAATCTAAAAAGAAAGACTTGTATATTTTTAAACTAAAATTAAATCATTGTTGTGTATGTAACTATGTACAGAGAGCGCATCAATTCAAAAAGAAATGGGTTTAGTAAACCGGTGAACAATAAAATACGGAAGAAAGGGAAAAAAAAGAGAAAGATCTCTCTATCATTGATTGATTTATTGTCCAGAGGCGAAATTGTTTTATTTTAAAATATATTGGGGACTGTTACATACAATAATACTTATATTTCTGGTCTCGTCGTCACAGACGTATCTAACTTGGCAGATATTTTTTGGTTTACCTTTCTTTCCCCTCAAAAATATCTTTCTTCCTTCTACCCAAAAGATATTTTGTGTATACGCCCACCGAAAAAAAATAAAATATGTAAAGATATTTTGGTTTTGTAAGGTCAAAGCAAAGATGAGAGATTTATTATTATTGCGAGCGCAAAAGGCAACTTATATATCTCAGAGAGTCTCTCTGATTCGTCCAAAAGCATCGAAAAAGCGAACGCTTGAGAATCCATTATGGCTCAAAACAGCCACTTGGTATCTTCCACATCGCGAGTACGTTGGTTTCATTACTCGTACGCGCGTGAGAAGCCGTAAACCTTTTTCATTACATCTGTTTCTACTTTTCTTTTTAATAAATATCTGTGGGGTCCATGAAAATTTCTTGCTTTCACTATAAATACGACAGGGACCCACTATGCCCTACAGAAACTTTTTTGCACTTTTTAGGCATTTCAAGAAGGAAAAAAAAAGAAATTAATGAATAAAAAATTAGGCACTTTTGATAATCAGATTATGTCACAAGCCTACATGTCCCTTTGCGGACACACCCACCCATTGTCTATCCATTCATCTCAATTTTTTTTTTTTTTTAGTTTTCTTCAGAGAGAGAGAGAGAGAAAGAGAGAAGCAGAAGAAGTTCTCTGGAATAATCGGCTCTGTTTGTCTCAAGGTTTTCTTGATTCAACTTCAGAAGATCTTTCATACCGTGAGTTGTTGTCCTCTTCGCTCTGCCTTTTTTTTTGGTGATTCAAAAACCTTTTTTTTTTGGTGATTCAAAAACCTTTTTTTTAGTGTCTTATTTTCTTGCTTTTTCGTTTTTTCTATCTGTAGTTATTAGTGTTATTCACTGTCTATCGATGAAGGGTCGATTCGATTTTCCTTCTCCTGTTTATATGTGTTATGTTGAATTTGGATCTTCGATTAAGGGGTTTTCGTGTTTTCTTTTGATTGCTGCTTTTTTTTTTTTTTTTTTTTACTTGATCGGATGACGATGAATTGTGATGATAAAAAAAGCTTAATATTTTTAAGGAATTGAAAATTTTAGATTCGGTTCCATTTTGAACTATAAGTCAAACAAAAAGCTGTAGATTTACTGATCTGGAGTTTGAAGCTTGAGTTTTTGTTTTTTCTTTTTAATTTCTGATTTTGATTAATTTCCTTTTGTGGGTTTGGTCTCTTGACTGTTCATATGAAAGCTGCTGTATTATTTTGTTATAGTAAATCTCACTAGATAGGTTTCGTTTCCTTTTTTATCCTTCTTCTTTGGTTATTAACTTCTCCACCTGTTTATAGAAATCACAACCCAAATCGAGGAATTTTCAAAAGATTCGCTCTGTTTCTTCTTCAAGGCTTGCTTTTTCG
Organism: Eutrema salsugineum; assembly: GCF_000478725.1. Lineage (NCBI taxonomy): Eukaryota > Viridiplantae > Streptophyta > Magnoliopsida > Brassicales > Brassicaceae > Eutrema > Eutrema salsugineum. The sequence continues at coordinate 6,954,459 of NW_006256885.1, read as the reverse complement.
AAAACGAACCAAGCCTCTGTCTTTTTTTTTTTCCTTCTTGTAATATCTAATTGGAGATTTTTCTGACTTTTTAGACAGCAGAAATTTGAGCTGGTGAGAGTGAAGAAAGATGGGTTACATGTGCGACTTCTGTGGGGAACAAAGATCAATGGTGTATTGTCGATCCGATGCAGCGTGTCTCTGCCTCTCCTGTGACCGGAGTGTTCATTCCGCTAATGCATTGTCCAAACGACATTCTAGGACACTTGTCTGCGAGAGATGTAATGCTCAGCCTGCAACAGTGAGGTGTGTTGAAGAAAGGGTTTCACTTTGTCAAAACTGTGATTGGTCTGGCCACAACAACAACAACAATTCTTCTTCTTCTTCTTCTTCTCCGTCTCAAAATCATAAGAAGCAAACCATAAGTTGCTATTCTGGTTGTCCTTCAAGCTCGGAGCTCGCCTCTATCTGGTCTTTTTGTTTGGACTTAGCCGGACAATCCGTTTGTGAACAAGAAATGGGTATGATGAATATAGACGACGATGGTCAGACCAATCAAAACTGTAATGAGGATAAGAAAGATGTCGTCGTTGGCTCCTCTTCAAAGCCTGAAACCAGTTCTGCTGCACAAGGAAATTCATCATTTACTAAGGTATTGTTTTTATCAATATGTTATTACCCTTACTTTGTGGCATCCATGAAAAAATGTTTTACTAAAATTCCATTTCTTTGTTTCTGTTTTGAAGGATGTTGGAGTGTGTGAAGATGACTTTTATGGGAACCTTGGTATGGATGAAGTTGACTTGGCACTTGAGAACTATGAAGAGCTCTTTGGGACAGCCTTTAATCCCTCGGGAGAGCTCTTTGGACAAAGTGGAATCGATAGTCTTTTCCAGAAGCATCAAGCAGCTCCTCCTGATGTATTTTTCCATTTTCCTTTAATGAGATTCACAAGCAACAGTTTAAAAAATTGGATGCACCATACTAATAATGATTATGTCTTTCTTCTGTTAATCAAGGGAGGGAATTCGGTGCAGCCTGCTGGGAGCAATGACTCGTTCATGAGTTCGAAAACCGAGCCAATAATTTGCTTCACATCGAAGCCAGCACACTCAAACATATCTTTCTCTGGAGTCACCGGAGAAAGCAGTGCTGGAGATTTCCAAGAATGTGGTGCGTCATCTTCGATGCAGCTCTCTGGCGAGCCACCATGGTATCCTCAAACATCACAGGATAATAATGCTTGTTCACATTCAGTAACCCGTAATAACGCGGTTATGCGTTACAAGGAAAAGAAGAAGGCTCGCAAGTAAGTAACCCCCTTGCAAATCCATTACAATTCATCATTGAAGTAAGCGCATGGTTTTCTAATGAGACACTTGCTTGCTACAGGTTTGATAAGAGAGTGAGGTATGCTTCTCGCAAAGCAAGAGCTGATGTGAGACGGCGTGTAAAGGGGAGATTTGTCAAAGCTGGTGAAGCTTATGACTACGACCCACTCACCCCAACCAGAAGCTATTGAAGGTGAACAAAGTAGATACACATGGAGGAAAATCGAAACAAGAAAGGTTTTTTGACTCATGGAGAGAGTTCTCAAGTCAGAAACTTGGAAATTGTGGGTTAGCAACAAAACAAGAGTAGTCTGGTTTGAAAAGAACCTAAACTGATTATTGTAAGCAATCATTCATTCTTGTTCAGAGGGATCGTACTCTGACATAAAAAAGAAGAAGAAGATATTATCAAACTTGGGTCTCTGCTGCTTCAGGGCGTTACACGGATCAGGGTTCCATGGATTTTGTTCTTCTCTTGGTAGTTAAAAAAGCAGGGAGATTTAGGGTTAAAATTAAACAATATGATTGTATATGCCTTTCCATTTGTATGTATGCTCCATAAATGTTTCTCTATTTTGCACTCGGCGTTCATGGAAATTAAAGACAGTATCCAGATTTTATCAGACAAAGTTATGTGGTACCACAACAAATTCTCCTCTCCTGTAACTAACTAATAACTGACTCACTGGTTTCGTGATTGAATTAACATATACTTCTTTTTTTTTTAATTTCGAAACATACTAACAAAAACTTAACTCATAAATATTCAACCAAATACACCCACATATATATGTATAATTCTATGTAAGTACTTATTTTAAAGTATCAAACAAATTCAACAGTAAAATACTATAGGAACAACTTTGGTTGAATCATTCATACAAAAATAAAAAAATAACAGTTATTTTTGACAAATATGATTTTTCACTAATTAAAGAATTGCTGGAAATTAAAATTGGTTAAAAATAAACAAAAAGAAAGAAAAAATAAAGGAAACATGTTGGTTTTTAATTCAATCTCTAATACATCTCTTCATACATGAGCTTTTCCTTGATGTTGAGTTATTTTTGAATTATGAATTTTACAAAGGCAACTCAAAATTGTAATTCAATCATACCACATTATAACTCAAACTCAAAAAATTAAAACTAATGCATGATTGGTAACATTTTTGAGGTATGCCTATAACTCAAACTAATGCAAGCGTAACTCATGTCACCAATCAAAGCCCATATCTTCCTGATTTCTCTGGAAATTGAAACTTGTTGAATCCTCCAAAATCTTCTTTTTCCTTTCTACTTCTTGTTTCAGTAATTACTTGGCCAGTTCATCTGTGTTTGCTGAGCCTGTTGGAAAACGTTAGGCGCCGGTGCAACCATTTCAGCCCCAGCAACTCCTTGAGACTGTTGTAAGAGTGGATGATGAACTCCTGCTGCTGTCACTGCTTGTCCCGGATGATACATCCCTGGGAACGTGACGTGACCCGCTTGTGTTGGAGCGTAAGTCACGTGTTGCCCATGGTGCTGTAAACCGTAGAAAGAGTTTGACACATCTCGTCCTGGTCCAGCAATCCATACAGGCAATGCTTCACTCTGCAGAGACCCCAAACTCATTACCAAAAAGAAAACTTTACCTAATCTTTCAAGTTAGATTACAGAGGGAAGGGGGATATATACCTGTTGCCCCGTTGTGCTGTATCCGTTGTTTTCCTTCAACTGCAATGTGTTGAGATCCTCATTAGAAGTTGAATTCCCATCTGAAGCAGCAGAGGTTGGATTATATCCTGCTGGGAAGGAACCATATGATGGTCCATAACCACCAGGCATACCAACATGAGTCAAGTTTCCTGTATTAGTCCCGGGCTTGTAATGGGGCAGTGCGTATTTGCCTCCTGTTGCAGCTCCAGGGAGTGGAGGAGCAGGATATACACCGCTTGCCTGAGGTTGCTGAGCAAATGCACCATTGCTTAAGAACTGGTGCATTGTCGGGGGAGGTAGATAGAATGGGGAGAAGTAGTGTCCATATGGCATGTAGTTTGGTGGATAATGCGACATATGTAATCCCGGGGGGCGGAAAACAGGAACAGGCTGCTGCGTGACAGGTATAGAGCTCTGCATCAGCCCAGCAGCCTGAGTTACCAGTGGAGTTGGACTAGCTGTCGACATAACTAAGTTGTTTCCACCCTGCAAACCAACAAGCATTTCAGACACAAAAAGTGCTAATATAATGTTTGTAACACCTATATCTTTGATCTTTTTAACGTGTTATAATGCACCTACACATGAAAATATACAGACCAATAAAAAACTATAGATTCACTTCAGTTTTTATATAGTATAAAACCGAAGTGGCTGGCATGACGTATTAGACTACTGTTGGAAGATTGGATGTCATGATAAACGAAAGAATCTTAGAACCATCTTTCATTAGATCAAAATCGCAAAGGGTTAACCATGAAAAAAAACCGCACTAACCTCTTGCATGGTTTGAGATGAATGCGGAGGCAATACTGTAACATTCCCATTAAATTTGGACGAAACCACTCCGGAAACAAAGGGAGAAACACGGCCATCACTGTCAGGGCCTGGGCGGTAGAATTGAGCATAGTAACTCGCTGTATCAAATGGTTGTTGGACCTTCAAACAACAAAAGTATAGGTCATTTAGTAGAAAAATTAGAGAAGAGAACGCATAAACTATGTAATGAGCAAAATGTTGCCGCTCAATGAAGAGAAAAAGCTGGGCATAATTAATGGTTGAATACGATCGATCAAGCATGGGGCAGCATAACAATTTGATTAAAATGATTTTGAAGGCATACCACAAAATTGGGAAAACGAAGGGCATCACGTGCTTGAGGGTCAGCATTCTCAAATTGTGGAAGCTGGATCCCAGGCGCTGGAGGGACAAGCCCGATGATATTATTTGGAACGTGGTCAAAAGAGTTTTGATTGCTTTCGGACTCCAACATATTCTCTTGCTTCGAGACATCATACTCTGGAGCTGCATTTGTTGCAGTAGCACCTTCACCAGACATATCAACTGGAACTTGTGAAGGCAACTCGGAGTACACATTATTGCTCTCTTCCTTTTCAGTCGAATGGACAGTTGGGTGACTGAAATTATAAGGGGAAAAAAATCACTTTAGGCACTGGTAATTTGAACAGAGTCATAGCTCAAAAGATAAAAGTTCTGAGTAAGGACAAGGCAAGACAAAAAAAAGAACTAGAAGAGAAAGTTCAAATACCTAGAAATTAAAACTTAAGAGCCAAGCAGGACTAAGAGTTGTTTCTAGAAACAAACCCACTAACCATTGACACTAGATCAACTGGCAGCCTATACCATGTCAAAGAATGTATATATGCTCCGTTACACCTCGAATCTAAAGTTCACCTTAATGCTTTGGAAGTTTCGACTGGTACTAAGCAAAACCAGCGAGCTACACTAGGAGATTTCTTTTACCTGTTTCACTTAGTAATCTATTATAACTTCTTTCCAACTCATATAACTCTAAACTGAGAGTATTTAGTCGCTCAAAAGACAACAACATCAACAATAACTGATAGAACAGAGACAGGTAGATACCTAAATTCCTCCTCTTCACAACTTTCTTCAACTTCCTGCGAATTCTTAGAGAGAGGTGCAGATCTCTTTTCATTCTCAGGAAAAGCTACTGAGTTTGATGATATAGAAAAGCCAGCATCAAAGCTTCCAAAGCTTAACTTGGTTCGTTCAGCCTCTGGAACAAGGATGTGGTTGGGAATGATAACATGCTGGCGTTGAATCTGTAAGTCTTCAAGCTGCCTCTGCAATCTAGATGTGCCCTCAGAAGAAGGGATAAGACCTTCAACAGATTTGTCACTGGCTTCAGTAGGAACTGCAAGAGATTCAGTTGTAGATGATGCCCCAGGACCCTGGTTGGTGTTATGGTTCACTGGCTTTGGTTTCCATTCCTTAGTGGAACCACTACCTAGAAAAAAGCATCCATGAAGATGTCAGAAGATTACAAATGGAAATCAAAAAAACAGTAATACAATTCTGAAGAACTACAGCGGACAAAAAAGTGTTTTTTTTTTTAAGTAACGACCAACGTTTCTTATTAACATGCACACTTTATCACCTAGAATATACTCTAGTGTTTCATATTCACATATAGTAGAAATCTAATACTGCAAAAGTAAATGTATTACTGTTACCTTTTTGAGGACCAACAGTCTGATGTGACCGATTACTGTAGTTAGAAGAAGGTCGACTACCCGTGCTGTTGCTATGAGATGAAGCAGGTCTGGGAACATAAGCATCATTCGTGGCAGTCTTCCCAGCTCCACGGGCTCTGCTATAGGACTTGCTTTCTCCAATGTGTTGTTCATGTGCTGTTTGCTCGCTCAATGATTTGGGATTTGACGATGTGAATCGAACTTCTGAAGAGGATGGACGAGGGAGTGGCAGAGAATCAGCTGACTTCTGCTCAGTCTGCACATCCTTAGAGCCCAATGCTACACGATTTTTGCCTAATTTAGCAGAAGATGGTGCACCATCAATGTTGTTTGAGGGTACTGAAGATCCAGTAGCTTGAAGTAGTCCTGACCTAGCTGGTAGGTTGGAAGGATGATGAACATCAGAGCTTCCTGATGTCAAACCAACAGAACTTTCATCCATCACAGGGGGAAGGCTGTCAACAATACAAAAAATGTAACAAAGATCACGAGAAAGTTCATTTATACGGTATATCCATGCTGAAAGAAAAAAAGTGCATCCCTTCTTTCACTAAGGGTGTCATACATCTACAAATATGCCATATAGAATCAAGGAAAATGATACATAGATTTGTAGGATAACAATCACCTAGACACCAAAGCAATGTCTTTAGTTTTTGTCTCTTGAGAGGTTGACGTTGATGGATCAGTGACCTGCTTTGGACCATTTTCTTTTCTGAAAGAATTCTTTGCACCAGCACCATCTGATTAGAAGTAAACATTCACAATAAACACTTCATCAACTACTGAAAAATTCAAAAAGCTACGAGTTATGGATCTCCACTACGGAACCTTCTATATCACATACTTTCAATAGACACACTAAAACCACTCATAAACACATTTAGTATGTACTCGGAGGAAAAGCAGGTAAGAATTAATTTTGAGTAAGCATAACAAACAGGATTGTGAGCGCAAGTTACTACCTTCCAGGGATAACTAATAGTCTAATACTGTGTATTAAGAGACGCAACACCGTGACAATTGAGTTCATGTGATTGTTGTTTACCATGTGATGAATGACGAGAAGAGGAGTTCATCCGACCACCTCTGCTACCACGGCCTGGGCCACCAGATCTCCATTGTGATTCAACAGAATCCTTGTTGCTAGAGTTCTGTTGCATATAATAACATTGTTAATGACCATGTCACAATTTAGGCTGTTTCGACACACTTTACGCAGAAACCCATGAAATAGACCAAAAGAACTGCAAGCAACCCATACCTCTTTTCTCTTATCACGCTTTTTTTTAACCTCATGGAATGGATCTGCAGAGTCATGAAGAGATTTTGAATTTAGTTCAGTGCGTAGTATAGAATAAGACAAATTGTTCAACAAACAAAACTTAAAACCCCATCCTACAAACCGTCTCCAAATGAGATGATGCACAAGCAAGTTATATGAAGCATTCGAAAAGCCTTATCAACCAGGCCTAAACAGGATAAACATAACCAAAGTTCCACTGATAGATCAAGCACATGGGTTTAGAACTCTTACCGCAAGTATCATAAAAAAAGAAGAAACCAATTTCATAACAATTTGTTCTGGTGAGATGATGAATGCCCAGGTAATGTGAATTTCTAAGCAATAAATGCGTCTACAACGCAGCAATCTTTGTTTCGAACTAGAGAAACCACTAAGAAAACTTTTACTTACAAGCTAATACCCTTCGATTCACACATCACTAGTGGCCGAAGTTGATTCGCGAATATTCTAAATCAAATCCTGAACTTTTTGGTGGAAAAAAGGTTATAACACAATATCACATAAGCAACTAGAGATTCCGTACATATGAACAGGCGACGAGAACGATGACATCAAAACCCAGAAAATTAGCTGAATAAATCAAAGGAGAAAAGAAGAGAAGATAAATCAGATGCTAAAACCTAAGTTAAGAAACAAATAAAAAACCCCAAATCGAAACAATCGTGGATCCAGTCAAAGAACCGAAATCAGGAATCAAATAAGTGAAGAGAGGAATAAAATCATACCCTGAAGAAGTAGGCGTTGGGCGGTCTCGTCGGGATCCATGTTACATTCATGGAGCATTGCGTGAATCTCATCCTCGCTGTAGTTCCCAGCAGTGATCTCCTTGATGTCCTGAATCGTCTTCCGAGTACTCGCCGGAATCGAAACCCTAGCACCACTGCCGACCATCCTCTTTCAATTGTATGTCGCTCTTCGCTTCTGTTATAACCCGAACCGAATCTGGGACCAGACCAAAAAGGTCTGAGTACCTGTATGTGTATGTAATACGAACACGCGAGTGATAAGTACGAGAGGATGGGATTTGAAACTAGTTTGTGTCGAGGAAGAGGAAGAAGAAGAAGAAGAAGAAGAAGAAGAAGAAGAAAATTAAAAAAAAAAAGAAAAAAAAAAGAGAAAAAGCAGAGGGGGCGAGAAAGGGAGAATGAGCAAAAATACGGAGTGTGATTTTGGAAGCGTAGGGCTCTCTCTTTTTTTTTCCTTTTAAATATTAATTATTTTGAAATTTATGAATCTAAAATCGTTCATTTTAATTATGGCTTTAATTTTTCTAGTTAAGCGGTTAAAAATATATAGGAGAAGGCTAGAAGCCGTAATTATTTAGCAATAATTTCGACTTATTTAGCAATAATTTCGACTAGTGATGTTTTTAACATAAGAATAGAAAAGAATAAACTAATAGAGAACTGTTGAAGATGATGAGATTAACTATTTGCATTGTTTTTTTTCTTGGTGCGAAGAACCACTTGTATTGTTAATTAACTATTTGTATATCCCATTTACAGTTTGATAATCTATATCACTAAGCTGGAAAAGAAAATGAGAAGTTCCCTCCAATACTACTGTTTTCCCAGTAAATTCATTCCACTTATGAAAAAGTTAATAAAACAATTGTTTGTTTTATAGCTGTAAAGATTGTATTTTAAATTTTTAATGCTTACATATTTGATAGATGATAAATCTACCTGGCACAAATTATTTAAAAGTATAAGCAAATTTGGAAGTTGGGTTTTCCTATAAAAACTTTTTCTGCAAACAAAAATCTTGTCCTCAAGTCAAGAGTCAACTGTCAAGACCAATCAAACTTAAACCAAAACTAAATCAACTGAAACCGAACATTTCTCGAACCAGACCGAACTCCACAATCGTATTTAGTATTTACTGTCTGCAAAGTTACTAACCGCCAAGCAACGTGCATAGCCTCATCCACAGCCACTCGTCTTCTCTCTTCTCAGTTCTCACTTCTTCGCTTTCTCCCTCCCTCCAATGGCGAAATCTTCTAGCGTTCTTCAGTCAACTCTCCTCCCAGCTTTCTCTCCACTCCACAAGCTCCGTAACCAAAATTTCACCCTCTCTCTCCCACCGCTTCCGGTGTCCCGATGCCGGCCGGGAATCTACTGCTCAGTCTCGGCCGGTGAGACCACGAGGCGATCCGTGGAGGAAGCTCCCGATATATCATGGGGCTGCGAGATAGATTCAGTTGAGAACGCAACTTCTCTTCAGAAATGGCTCTCCGATTCAGGCCTCCCGCCGCAGAAGATGGCAATCGACAGAGTCGACATCGGCGAGCGAGGCCTCGTCGCCTCTCAGAACCTCAGGAAAGGAGAGAAACTTCTCTTCGTTCCTCCTTCTCTCGTCATCAGTGCTGACTCCGTACGTTTATTTTCTTCTAAAGTTAAAGATCATCTGGCTCTTTCATGAATTTGATTATCTATTGATCTATTGGAAATTGGCGTTTTAGGAGTGGACCAATCCAGAGGCTGGTGAAGTGATGAAACGTTATGATGTCCCAGATTGGCCTTTGCTCGCCACTTATCTTATAAGTGAAGCAAGTCTTCAGAAAAGTTCGAGATGGTTTAACTATATCTCTGCTCTTCCGCGACAACCTTACTCACTTTTATACTGGTAACCTTCCATTTCTTCCTGTAGCTCGTATTGTCATCTCTTTCCAGAAGATGGCCATTTGTCTCTGTTTCTCTTACTCTTTACAGCCTTTTGTGCTATTTTGTAGGACTCGGACAGAACTTGATATGTACTTGGAAGCTTCGCAGATTCGAGAACGGGCCATTGAAAGGATCACCAATGTTGTTGGAACGTGAGATATTGTATTTTCTTTCTTTCTCTCAACTGCTGGACATGCGTAGAACTTTGCCTTCGCGATTCTTGAAATCTTTGTTTAGCTCCAATCTCTGCTTTACTTGATGCAATCTATGGCACTTATTGTGTGTGTGGGGCTAGGGGGATGATGATTATGTCCTGCATTAGCCACTGCTCAATGTTCCTTTTTTTTTTTCCTTTTCTTTTCCCTAGTTATGAAGATTTAAGAAGCAGGATATTTTCCAAACACCCTAATCTTTTCCCAAAAGAGGTAAATATACAGCTTGCTTTTTTCTGCTCAAACGCCTGCTTTCTTCTTCATATAATGAAAGATGAAACATTTGCAAAATCTAAGTAAATCTTCATATAATGGTGAAGACTATTTTGTTTTGTTTCGTGGAGGTTTTATTATGTCACTTGCAACTAGTGTTGGTTTCTATTCTATCATCTGAGATAGCGTGAATCCACATCTTGAAATTTGTTGCCAGCTTGTATAATGAGCTTGATATTCATTGATTGCAGGTTTTCAATGATGAGACATTTAAGTGGTCTTTCGGAATCCTTTTCTCACGGTTGGTAAGAACTACTTTATCAGAAGCAATCGTTTTCTCATCTTGATAATCAATGTACCTGAGCAAGATGTCTTGAACAAGTGAAACAGCAGACTTGTTCTTTAACTTCTTGCATAACTTTCTGCACAATATGGCCGTCTTCAACACTTTTAAAGTGTGAACAATGACCACTCACAGCCCAATATATTGCTTTATTTCATTTATCTTTCCTTTCCGGTGTCCAATGTGCTGCATGCTTGTCTCTGTCAACTCAGACTTAAGCTTCTCTAACACAGGTACGGTTGCCGTCTATGGATGGAAGATTTGCCTTAGTTCCATGGGCAGATATGCTTAATCATAATTGTGAGGTACATAATCTGCTTATTTTTATAAATTATAACCAGTTAGGTCCTATATTCACCTACAGAAATCATGGTTAGGTATGGTAGTAAGTATTCCAAATTCTGCTTGGACAGGTTGAGACGTACTTGGATTATGATACGTCTTCAAAAGGAGTTGTCTTTACAGCAGATCGACCATATCAACCAGGTGAGCAGGTAAATAAGACCTAAAGTTTCATACTTACATTCTCCAGAGAAAAATATGAATTGTGTATCACTTCAACTGGTCGGTCTGGTCTAATTCAGATAACCTGAGCATTTAAGTTAAATATAAGTCGGGGTACAAGAAAAACTAGTCCCCATCCAAATTAAGTGGAACCAGAGCTGTTGTAAGTCTCTGATATGTTATAATACATGACTTTGTACAGGTTTTCATATCGTATGGGAATAAATCCAACGGAGAGCTATTGCTGTCTTATGGGTTTGTTCCCAGAGAAGGAACCAATCCTAGTGATTCAGTAGAGCTAGCAATGTCACTCAGGAAAAACGACAAGTGTTACAAGGAAAAGCTGGATGCATTAAAGAAACACGGATTATCCACGTAATCAAATCCCTCGCCATCCATGTTTCCCTCACAAGTTTTGTAGATTCCTCTTGATCAACTGGATTTTTGTTTTTATTGTATCTGATAATTATTCACTGGCAGGCCTCAATGCTTCCCCGTAAGGATAACGGGTTGGCCATTGGAGCTAATGGCCTATGCTTACCTAGTGGTGAGCCCTCCAGATATGAGAAACAGCTTTGAAGAGGTTTGGCAACAAAACCATGACCCGTTTTAGTTGACTCCATCCAATTCTTCCCAAATTCATAAAACATCCTTAATTTCTGAATACATATATATATATATCCATTTTTCAGATGGCGAAAGCTGCTTCAAATAAGTCATCAACAACTAAGGTTCTAAAATATCCCGAGATCGAGGAAGAAGCACTACAGTTCATACTGGACTCATGCGAAACAAGCATCTCAAAGTACAGCCGATTCTTAAAGGTATAAATATAACCGAAACATCTCTCTCTGTGTGGGAGAAATTACACTGCATCTGCTTATGGTTTGTTTTGTTCATTATCTAATTGTAGGAAAGTGGATCAATGGATTTGGACATAACGTCTCCAAAACAATTGAATCGTAAAGCGTTTCTGAAACAGCTGGCTGTAGACTTGTCCACCAGTGAGCGTAGGATACTGTACCGTGCTCAATACGTAAGGAACCACTCTCTAGCCAGTACGATAGATAAAATTATGTGGATCCATCCATAATATTGCGGAATCTCCTGCTTTTTCCTTTTTTTTTTTTGTTTGGGTTCAGATCCTGAGGAGGAGACTACGAGATATAAGAAGCGGTGAGCTGAAAGCTCTACGGCTCTTCAGTGGAATTAGGAACTTCTTCAAGAACTGAGTGTTAAATGAGGAAACGTCAACAGCTTTCAGATAGGCTTCATTGTGCTTCAACCCGGAATGTAATTTTTCAGTACAAAAAAGTGAGGCCCATCCCTCCTTTAAAGCATGTAAAGCATTGCTTTTAGGCCACATTATATGAAAAAAGAGGCCACAATTTCAAAAGGTGTTCATAACATAGATGCTCAATTATGAAAACTCTAGTTCGAATGCGTTTGATGCTTATTTTCTCTTTTTTTCTTTTTTATTTTCTAAGATCTCGAAATAGTAGAGACTTACCAATTTCTCTTTGATGTAAGAAAAAAGCTTTTATGGAGTTAACATTTTCAGCGAATAATGAAACGTATTGAATCATCCCACAAAGAAACGTAAGGATATTACCATCATGGAGTTAATACGGTAGGTAGTGATGTGGCAGTAACTCAATGGTGTAAAGGTACCTAAGGACGAATAATATTACGCCACGTAAGCCCGCTGACCAAATGGCTAAATGAAGAACCAAGCGACGTCGTTTGAAGTTCATGATCTTGTCGGGGCACGAAACTACCCCTCAGTCAAAACAGACTTCCATCGTGTCCGATTCTGAACGAACTCGGTCTTTCTCGCCCATTTCTCTCCCTCCGTCTTCTTCTCCGATCAATTTTCCGGTTCTTCTTAACTCTCATCGACCAGATCGAATTTCGATCGATCTATCTATCACTCGCCTGATTTTATCACCTCAATTCTCTGATTTGGAAGGTAAATCTCTCTTTGTCTCTCTATCTGAAATCTATCACCTCGTAGGAATCGAAATTGAAAGAATTCAACTGGATTTGGAAAATCTATGATTGAGGGTTCTTCTGAACGATTGAAATGCGTTTTTTTTCTTCGAAATGAATCGAAATTGATTTGTGGCAGATGAGCTTGAAGGCGACGATCTTAATATTAGGGCTCGTATGGAGCTTCCAGGCAACGTTAGGGATTAGATTCGTGATAGACAGAGAAGAATGTTTCTCCCACAAGGCTGAATATGAAGGCGATACGCTTCATGTCTCTTTCGTCGTCATCAAGTCTGACTCTCAATGGCATTTCAACGAGGATGGTGTAGATCTTGTGGTAAGTTTTCTGTTTTCGTTTTTTTATTTGATTTAAAATCTATTTTTTTTCTGATTGAATCCTTTACTCCATTGTATCTACAAAAACCGTCGAAAATTAATAGACTTGGTTATTCGTAGACAATGCTTAGGATTTCCATTGTTGAGTTAGAAATAGCTCTCTCTGTCGGTAAGATAAAATAGCTTCATTTCTCCTAAAAATTATAACTTGTGTTCTCGGGTTAATTTGGTTGTTGTTATAGTTACAAGTCTCTTTTGTACTTTTGAGTAACCAATGGTGATTATGTAATCGTTGGGCATGGAATTACACAATGTATCGAGCCTCATATTTAGGCTAATATGACATATCCTTCAAGTCTCTTGTGTTGTGTTGAGTGAGATAACCATGGGAGATGATATATCTTGGATTTGTGAACAGATACACGGCCCAACAGGCGAGCAAATTCATGACTTCAGGGAGCAGATAAGTGCCAAGCACGACTTTGTTGTCCAAAAGAAAGGGGTTTACCGTTTTTGTTTCACAAACAAGTCTCCTTATCACGAAACCATTGACTTCGATGTACAGCTTGGTCACTTTGCATACTACGATCAGCACGCAAAAGACGGTGAGGAATTATCTGATTGGTTTTGTATCGGTTTGGTTTGGTATTGAGTTCATTTAGCTGAAAGATGGTTCCTTTCCTTTGTGCAGAGCATTTCACTCCCTTGATGGAGCAAATATCAAAGTTAGAGGAGGCTCTTTACAACATCCAATTTGAACAACATTGGTTAGAGGCTCAGACCGATCGTCAAGCTATCGGTAACATTTTTTTCTAAAACTCCCATTTGTTTGTTTTTCTTTTTCGCGCCTGCAAGTAAAATTGAGGAGATGGTTTTTCTTTTGTTGCAGTGAACGAGAGCATGAGTAAAAGAGCAGTACACAAAGCTTTGTTCGAGTCGTTTGCACTGATCGGGGCAAGTGTCCTCCAAATTTATCTTCTGCGTCGCTTGTTTGAACGCAAACTCGGCATGTCTCGTGTCTAAAAGTATGTACGAGTTTATTATGATTTTGGAGGCTTTTATTTTTAGCCCCTAAGAACTTATTTTGCCTCTTAAGTTAAAAAATGTATCAGAGAATCTTTACTTTAACTCTTTTTTACAGACACAATCGTAGTTCATCGAAAGATTTGCATTAATCAGTTTTTGTTTTCTTTATTAGCATAAAGCTTTAAGACAAGCTAGGGATTTCATTTGAAATTTTGAATGGAGAAATAAAAAATGTTGTTTTTTTATGACTTAGACCATTTCCAATCTTACTGCAAATTTCACTGTAAAATAGAGTTTGGAGCAAGATTATCTCCAATCCTACTTCAAATCTCACTCCAAAATGGAGTTAAAAATGGAGTTACTCTATATATAGAGCAAAAAATATCGTAACTTCATTTTAGAGTAAAAATGAAGCTTACATTGAAGTAAAATACAACTTCATTTTAGAGAAAAATATGGAGTCATACATGGGAGATGATGTTAGGAATGAATCAATGATTTTAGTTGAGAAGGTTCGAACTCATATGGAGAAGGTTATAAAAATGGCCACTAAAGTAAACGATGAGAAAAAATAATTACAAAGCTACAGTAAATGGTGAATTATAAGTGGGCCCAGGGTAGATAAAAGCCAGCAAAGCAAAGAGAGAAGCTGACGTTATGTGTCTTGTCTTTACAAGTTACCTGAAAAAGAAAAAAACACAAACTTTCCTGAAAAAGTCATATCGTCGTCGTTCAAGTTTAAGCATCGTTAAATCCGATAAAGACAACGACTTTTGTTCCACAGATTGCTGTGTTGTGTCAGTGGGCGAACCACTGAAGAGATTCAAGAGAAATCGAAAGAGATTTCATTTGTTGATGATGGATCATTTAGTGGAATCGATGAACGATAAAAACTCAGCTCCGAGCAGATTAGTTGAAGAAAGGCTTGATGAGATTCGTAGAGTAATGGGCAAAGCCGATGAAGATCCGTTGAGGATCGTTGGTGTAGGAGCTGGTGCTTGGGGAAGCGTCTTCGTCGCAATGTTGCAAGAAAACTACGGCAGATTTAGGGGAAAAGCTAGTGTGAGAATCTGGAGAAGAGAAGGGAGAGCGATCGATAAAAGCACAGCTGAACATTTGTTCGAAGTGATCAATTCGAGAGAGGAATTGCTTAGAAGGTTGATTAGACGATGCGCGTATCTCAAGTATGTAGAAGCTAGATTAGGGGATAGGGTTTTGTACGCAGACGAGATATTGAAAGATGGGTTTTGTCTGAACATGATTGAGACTCCTTTGTGTCCTTTGAAAGTTGTGACTAATCTGCAGGAGGCTGTTTGGGACGCTGATATTGTCATCAATGGCTTACCATCAACTGAGACGTTTCAGGTGTTCAATGAGATTAGTAAATATTGGAAAGAGAGGGTTACAGCTCCTGTCATCATCTCCTTGGCTAAGGGTGTGGAAGCAGAGTTCGAACCTCATCCTCGTATTGTTACTCCTACTCAAATGATCTACCGAGCGAGTAAATTCACTTCCCTAGTCTTCTTTATCTGCTTGCTAGATGAATTATCTGATATCTATCTTCCTCAGTATTTTCATGAATCATGAGAGAGAATTTTTGTTTGTTATTGAGATTAAGTAGTATCCTGAGTCTCTTGCATCTTGAACGTGTTGGTGTTGCTCGTTGAAATTTTTACAATTTTCTTGTTATATCCTTCTTTGCAGCTGGTATTCCTCTTGAGAATATTCTCTACCTTGGAGGACCTAACATTGCTTCCGAGGTATACAACAAAGAGTATGCTAATGCACGGATTTGTGGGTCTGAAAAATGGAGGAAGCCGTTGGGCAAGTTTCTCAGGCAGTCTCATTTCATAGTGTGGGATAACAGTGACCTTGTTACTCATGAAGTCATGGGTGGTTTGAAAAATGTATATGCCATTGGCGCAGGTTAGGTCCATATCTCTCAAATAGTTATCTGAATAATAGCAATTTGTGATCATAGGTTAAAGCTCATGAACCAATGTTTTTTTTAGGAATGGTGGCGACACTGACAAAGGAAAGTGCTACCAGCAAATCAGTATATTTTGCTCATTGTACATCAGAGATGATTTTTATTACGCATCTATTGGCCAAGGAGCCAGAGAAACTTGCTGGGCCTTTGCTCGCGGATACCTATGTGACATTACTAAAAGGTCGTAATGCGTGGTATGGCCAGAAGCTTGCGAAAGGAGAACTTAGCCTTGAAATGGGTGATAGCATCAAAGGCAAGGGAATGATTCAGGTACTTCCATAAATCCCAATAGAAGATTGCAAATAGGATGTCTTAGATTAGATATGTGAAAGGCTAATGATGAATGAGGTGATTTTGATGTAATTGTTCATAGGGGGTTTCTGCGGTAAAAGCATTTTTCGAGCTATTAAACCAATCCTCGTTAAGTCTTCAACACCCTGAAGAGGGAAAACCTGTAACTCCTGCTGAGCTCTGTCCTATCTTGAAGATGCTCTACAGAATTCTTATAACAAGGTATCTTCCTTTTCTCACCTTATTAGCTTTGGACCTTATAATCACAAATTTAAGCTTTGATGGTGGTTTTAGGGAGTTCTCGTGTGAGGCGATTCTTGAGGCGCTGAGGGATGAGACAATGAATGACCCACGTGAACTCATCGAGATTGCTCACAGCCATCTCTTTTTCCAGCCATGGCTTCTTGGTCAGAAACCTTGAGCTCTCTCTTTTTTGTAAAAGTTTTTCCTCTGCTAGGCTAGTTGTGAATTTCCTTATAAGAGCACACAGAGTTGTATACAATTTATAACTGGAGAAGTAATGTTGTGCACTTTCTAGTGAAACTCAGTCTCGGGTACCTTTGACTTTCTTTATATTGAGACTTCGAAATAGTTTTTATACAATTTATAAAATATTATGAATATGGGAGCTAAAGATATATGCTATACCTATACATCATCACAATTCTATATCTGGTATGAGGAGCTTCAAAAGAATTACCATTCATCATCATATCATCTTCTCAAACTTATCAAGCTTATTTACCCTTTGCATAGATCTCAATACCAATGCCATGAATATCCCTGCACAAAAAAACAAAAACAGTTTAAACACCAGGATATATATCATATACACCTATACACACGCGTGTACAAGGGTTTTTCATACCTGCCCCAACGAAGGATCCATTAGCGATAAGCTGGCTTCCTTGGTTGTTAAATGTAACCCCAATATTAAGCAGAGTTCCTCCAAGAACAGTGTACATTGTCGCCATCTGCAGTATTGTCGCTTTCCGAGCTGCTCTTTCCGACTGAACCAAAAAAAAAGAAACGAAATTACAATGCGTCTCCTTTGTTATTGTTGTACGATGCTCAGTGATTTGTATGGCAACTCTGTTTTTTTTTTTTTTTGGTTGAGATTATTGGATTTTACTAGGGTAAAAGAGCTTAAAACGATTTGGGGAGTGTTGGATGTATTATTACCTCAAGAACTCTAACACGGAGTTTTAAATCGCCTGAATCGAGTTCTTTCACGAACTCTTCTATCCGTTGCACTCGGTATGGCATGGACAGAGTAGAAGACCTTGCCTGTACAGTTTTCTTGTGTTTAATACAAAACAGAAAAAGAGAGAGATTGGAGATGAAAAAAGAGAGGGAAAGCATTACATCGTCGGCCTGCTTCCTTATTTGTTGGACAAGCTGAGTTCCCGAGCGCTGCCTTTGTTTTAAATCCAGGAGTTCCTGTTTTTATCAATGTTCATGAGCATTGACACAATGATACAGAAGAGCAGAGAGTAAGACTGTTAAAGATAAGAACCTGCGCATATGGAGCCGCAACCTTCACAAAGGAAAAATCTGGATCAAGAATGTAACCAATACCTGCAAAATGAATGCTAGAAGTTGTGAGACTTGTCGAAGATTTTGAATAACAGAAGAGAGAAGAGAGATTGAATAGGTACCCTCGAGTGTGGAAAATGCTCTGATGACAAATGTGAAAGTTGATGGGAAACGGAATGGCTGATCCTGGGAAATTGCAAACAAGTCCTGCCATAGCAATCACGAATTTTTCTATTTAACAATCATATAGTAACAGCTACCATAAATCATTAGAATGGTTTGAGAAAGAAGGTCAGCTTCTTTCGCTGGCACGGTTTTGATCAGTACCTCTCCAATAGCTGCCAAAGTCTGTTGCTGATCAGGGCTTTGGCTTAATAGATTGTCCAAGAAAAACTGAACAGATCTCCTCACCTAACACAAACACGAATAAAGTTGCTAATGAGATTACATATTTAAACTTCACATAGAGAATGAATGAGACTATAAGGTTACCGATGAAAGATCTCCAGTGGGTTGAAGTGCTTCAAGATCTATAAGGTTCTTCATGACCTGTAAGGACATTTAGTTAGTTTTCTTGTCTCCCTCAGTTTGAGATTTAGTCCGTGAAAGATATAAAAACTACCTTTTTGGCATCTTTTTCATATACAGAATAGAAGAGATCAAGCAATCTCGTCCGAGTAAATGTTTTGATCTCTCCCATCATGCCAAAGTCATAGTAGATGATCGATTCGTCTACATCAATGGCAAGATTCCCTGGGTGAGGATCCGCATGAAAGAAGCCGGTTTTGAGTATCTAAAGCAGCCAAAACATAAACATAAGTTTGAAACCAGGGAAAAATAAAAAAGACGTGGACTTGAACAACTGTTTTGCTGTGTTGTTATTAACCTGGATAAGATAAGCTTCGATGGCCCGTGATGCTATTCGTGAACGGTCATATCCCCGTGCAGCTAAGGCGTCTAACTTGTTGATCTTGACACCTAATTGCACCAATCAATATATAAGAAAGTTTCTACCACTGCATTTTTTTTATCAATCGAAAAGATATATTGGGTAGTATCAACACGAACCTGGTACATACTCCAAAGTCAAGACCTTCATCGCTGAGTAATCCCAAAAGACCAACTACAAATGAAAACAACAAAACCAGAATAAGTTTCATTTGTCCCACAATTACACAACTTGATCTCACAGGTTTTGGCTAGCTAATGAATCTTACAGGTACGCGGACCCAGCTTATATTCCGGAAGTCTCTCCGGAATCTGTCTGCATTCTTAGCTTCGTTTATGTAGTCAATCTCTTGATACAAAATTCTGATACAAAAGGGAAGATCAGAATCACAAAGTTGCTAGGTATCAAGCTATAGTTACTTTCTGGAAGAAAAGACTTACGTGGCACATTCTTCGTATATACCAACCCAATCGTTTGATCCAAACGATTCGCTTTTCTGGAAATACTCAGCAATCAACTTCAAATTTCCTGATAACAAAGTATGCCATTTCATTTCAGCATCTATCAAGCATCCATGTCCAGAATTTTTTTCTTCTATAACTCATAAGAAAGTTGTTACATACGTAGATCAATATCGAAAAGTTTCTTGAGTCCGGGTCTTTGTACTTTGACTACCACTTTCTCACCATTGTGCAACACAGCTCTGTGTACCTAAAGGATAAACTTTGAAAAATTAAAATACAAACATCAATATGTAGAAGAACTGCAAAACTAAAACAAAAAGAAAACTAGCAAGTAAGTGTGTTCAAAGGTGGAGTATCACATACCTGGCCAAGGCTAGCTGCAGCTATGGGTTGGTCTTCAAATTCTTTAAACATTAGACTTATTGGAGCCCCAAGTTCGGTCTCGATGAAGCGCCTTGCTTTCTCTGGAGAAAAAGCCGGGACTCTGTCCTGTAATTAAAAGAAGAGTAAGAAAACATAAAGAGATATGAAACTTATGCTTAGATTCAAAACCTAAAGAGAAACAAAATAGCAATGTACCTGCAACTTGGAAAGCTCATCCACGAATTCACGAGGAAACAAATCCGACCTAGTCGAGGACAGCTGTCCCAGTTTGATAAACGTAGGACCAAGCTGCAATACACTCTCTCTCAACCATGAAGCTGTTTCTCTTCTTCGGCTTTTCTGATTATACAACAACAGGTAAAACTCATAAGAGCCAAGTCCAAACATAACCGGTATTGGTAAAACAATCAACGAGATTACAATGATGAAAGGCTTTTACCTGTTTCTCTTCTGTGAACCCTCCAACGTAAGCCCATTTGGCATTGTCGAACAAGACACGAATCCTAAGGGAAATAACAAACGACCAAACATCAATACTCCGTTGAAGTGAGCTGTAGTTCTCATCAGCCCAGCTAAAACCTTCATCGGAAGGAAGAACCCTAACTCCCTCAACCGGTGGAGGAAGGTACGATCCTGTCTTTTGCTTTGGCGCCTTAACCAAAGTTGACGACGCACCATTAATGTTTCTACTACTAACCAAATTCGCTCCATTAACAACTTTCCCCACCGATCCATTTACACTGTTCACACCATCTTTCCTTTTCACAACCTCACTAGCCGGAACCATTTTGACTGAACGTCCATTGATTCCAGGCTTGGAAGGCGATTCCGATTGTCTCATCTCAATATGAAATCTCTTAGACTTGCTGCCAAAACACTTGGTGGAATCCCCAGTGAAAGGGTTATCCAAAGAGCTACTGAAACCAATAGCTTTGGTGGTTCTTGCGGTCTCACTGCCATAGCAGTAGCTCTGGGAAGCTAATAATGCCGCCATTTCCACCTAATTTACTAGGAAAACAAAAACAAAGATCACATAATCAGCTCTTGTGAACAATATCGAGCAAGTATAAACAGAGATAAAAACTATGTATACGTACATCTGGAAACTAAGCGCAACCATTTCATCAAACAAGCAACAAAATTTCAATAAAAGAATCAGCTGGACTCATAAGACTGGAAAGCATAGGGGACAATTCTGCAACAAATCATCATTTGTATGATCTTAACTCTAAACAATGCAAAGGATTCAATTAAAGCTGTATTAACAGAATTCCATTACATCTTTTAGTTGAAGCCTCTTCTAAAGGATCGAGTTTTCAACGACTCCCATGTATAGATTATTGAATTGATAAGAGAATCTACAGGATTCTTAGAAACTCAAAGAACCCAAATTCAGTGTACAACGATTGAAGCCTAACTTGTTCTGAATCCAGCTTATAATAGCAAAATCAATTAACTTAAAAGAAGAAGAAAATAAACAAATAACGGAAGTAGAAAATCCAGAAAAATGGAACCTTTATTTGAGTCTTGAACTGGGTTGACTGGTTGTGTCAGAAATGAACCCAGAACCCAGATTCCTTTGCTACAGGAATCTGTAAACTCTGCTATTAAGTAGAGACGATGATTCTCTTGGAATCGATAGAGTAAGAGAGAGAGAGAGTTGCGTATGGTGTCGCCCTTAAATTAGGAGACGTGTGTTGTTTGCTCGGATTTTTCTACCTTCCAACTAAAATAAACTTGTCCCTTACTGAAATTTGGGTAAATTTGAGCGAATATGGAAATTTGAGTTTGATTAGAGAAGGAAAAGAATCTTTGTAACTTTTATTAGTCCCAATTTTTTTTATGGAAGGTGCGTGTCCAGCTTCGCTTTCTCACGTTTAACGTGTGGACACTGGAGAGTGTTCCGCATGTTTTTTTGTTTTTTGGCCGACCGGCATGTATAAAGGTTAGTTATTTAAGTAAAAGTTCATCTGGTTAATATTTTAAAGAAGAAGAAAAACTAAGACAGAGAAAAGAGAAATACAGATAACAAGAAAATAAGTTGATGATTACATTATTACTATTATTTAAAATTATTTTTATAATTATTAAATTTAATATAAAATTTATGAAACTTTTTCTGTCAACCAAACGAAATTTCGCGCTAAAATAAACTGCTATTTTTGAAAGATACAAAAATATAACACATATTTTCGTATCTTTACGTAGTTATGTGGTCTGGGAATTATCAGTCTTGCGTTTCTCTTCCGTCAGGATTAATATTGTTGGTGTTCGAGGTAGTCTTTGATTTCGTGCTTTCGATTATTTGGTGGTGTTCCCTTTAGTTCTCTTTCAAGCTCCATGTTTGTGGCGTAATTCTGATGCTTATTGCTCCCTTTGGAAGGTTATTGGTTGCCTTCAAATTTTAGCTTTAGTTTGTCATTTAGTTTTTGATCTTTTGGTTTTGGTTAAATAGTGAAAACTAAGAGAATTAGTGAAAACGGCAGTATTTGTAGGCAAAAAAAAATCATATTTAGATGTCTTAAGATGCTAAATATAGATTTTGTAAAAAATATATATATATGCTATCATTAGAGTTAATTCAAGTATGTGATTCAAGACTTCAAGTAGGCGATGAAGTTTAATCTAATCTTGATACTTGAGTGCATTACACGAAACTATTGAAATCACGATCAACTTTTTGTGTCAATCGTTAAATCTTGGCTAAAAAGATGTAGTTTTGTATCGTTTAGACTTTAGTTGGCCACTTGTGAATTGTGATGCTAGAAGCATAAAATATTGTTTTCTCTTCGGAAACTGCAAATTCCATGCCGTTTCTTGCTTGGTCATTTCGATGCGCCCTTTTATTTAAGTAAACATTAAGTGAATATCCGCATGTATGTGCGGTTTTATTTCAATTATTTCCAATTTATAAATTTTTTATTTTCTAAAAAAAATATAATCATCAATTGCTATATTATTTTAAATCAATCAATTTTAAATATAATATCATTAAAAATTAAAGTTTTACACCAAAAAACCATCAATATTTTTAATTAATTATAACGTAAATTCTTGTTTAATATTTACATAAATGTTATTTGAAAATTAATTAATAAAAAAATTTTTCTTATTATTAACAAATCAAAAGTTTCATACAAAAAATCATCAATATTTTAATTAATTATAACATAAATTCTTGTTTAATATTGACATAAATGTTAATTAAGAATCAATTAATAAAAAAACTTTTCGTTTTCTTTGAATGGTTAAAAATTTAATATGAAAATTTAGTGATTAATTTTCTTTAAAAATTGTAACTTTAAATTAAAAATTATAATTTTAAATTAAAAATTAGCACATGTCATCTCTATATTAACTTTAAAATGCTGATGTGTCATTCATATGGAGAGAGTTGGTCATCTTTATATATAAGAATGGTTAAAAATTTAATATGAAAATTTATTGATTAATTTTTTTAAAAAATTGTAACTTTAAATTAAAAATTAACACATGTCATCTCTATATTAACTTTAAAATGCTGAGGTGTCACTCATATGGAGAGAGTTGGTCATTTTTTGTATATAAGACTAGGTGAAGACCTGCGTGTACACGCGGATTTGTATATTATTTAGATTTTTTAAGTTGTGTTTAATATAATAAAATAAATTTCATATATTTAGTGTTTAGGAGTTAATTTTTGATTGGTAGGAAATATACTTTAACAAATACAACCTAATTCGAGATAGAGGATTAGTTATTCGATAAGTGACAAAATGTTTTTACTATTTAGAGTAATGTGATTTGTTATAACTTTTTCTTCTCTTTTCTGAGTGTTTCTGTTTATTCAATCTTTTTGTAAACTTTCCATAATAGTTTTTTTACTCTCTTTTACTTGATTTTTTTTAATGTAAAACACTTTTCGTTTACTCTAATTATAATTATAAGAACTTAAATTCTTTAATTATTTTTTTCTTAATAAAATCAAAACCTATACAAAAAAACTTCTTGTACATCCTAGAGGAGAGAGCAATATCCTTCGCTCTCTCATTCTTTTTGTTAGCCATCTCCTTGGTGTATTATCTGTAAGTTCTGACTCTCTCTTTGCCATTTACTTCTTCTATTTTTTTCTTTACACAAATTTTAAAAATGCAGCAAAAAAAAAATTATGAGAATGGAGATAACGAAGTACCTTATTAATAGCTAGTATATGCTGCAGTTTTCTCTTTTAATTTTTCTAGAATCAAATTTTCCGTAGACCACACAATCTTCACCACATATGTATAAACACAAGCAACTCTTTGTATCCTTCTGATTCTGTGCATTGAACTACACAGAAACTACCGTTGGTGTGGTGATATCATCGCAAATTCTACTCTATTATTCATGGAAAAAAAGATGGAATAACCTTCAATTTAGTACGCATTGCCGTCTACTTTGGGGCAGTCTTTACAAACTATAAAAGAGTGAAACTTTACCAACTTGAGTGTCAAGTAACAGATAATATTAGCATTGTCTCCTCTAAACAACAAATGGAACTCTCTATCCTTGATTTTTTTGCCTAAAGAGCCACCAATACTCTTGTGGGAATCAGAAACATGTCAACTTTAAGCATCTCCGCCTGGTTTTGAATCACAATCTTCACACTTTCAATAAGCGCAGCACCGGTCTTATTGATGCAGTTGAGTTCAGATTCAAAAACCATCAGCCCAAGTTTTTTCAAAATGACGTCTTATGATTCTATAGTTCCATTACAATATGCTATCAGTTAAGAAGACTTGCATGATTTTAAAATATTTTCTAGGCTTTGGTCGCACATTTCTATTTTCTTGACATCTTTTCACTTGTTGGGATGATTTCTGTAGAAGTAGAAAATTTAGGTACTGAAAATTAGCATATAATAAGCTCAAATCAATGACTTTAGACGAAGAAACATTTGAATTAAAAAAATATTAAAATTTTAAACCCTACAATTATAAAATTGTTCTGGAAAGACTATACAATACATGAAAATATAGTAAGATATCTGTAAATTTTAATTGTATTAAAGTTTGTTCCCAAAATGGTTACTTACATAGTTACATTCGTGATTGTAGTTGTAACATTTTCAACTTTAAAAATACAAAATGTTTATCAATCATTTCAACTGGTTATGTTTAAACATAATCATATAATTAGCCGAAAAGAATTTTAATAGAGTTTTAAATAGTTTATTTTTGATTCTCTATTTTAGTTCGTAAATAATTTTTTAGTTAGGAAATAACTCACATCTCTATTTTGTTAAGAGATTACAATTATAAAGATAGTAAATAATTCACAGCAAATTAATCATTTCAGTTTTACCAAGTTATTTCATTAGATGAAGTTTACTATCTTTATAAAAACTATCACCGTGATAACTAAATTTAAAAACTATCGCCGTGATAACCATCTTATTTCATCTTTCTAACTTCTAGGAATGAGATTAATGAGATAATAGTGAGTGCTAATGACAAAAAATGGATATTTTTTTCTTTTTTTATTTTTGGGATTAAAAACAAAATTAATATTGGTGTTAAATTTTTTTTCATAATAAATTGAAAGTTGATGTGTCATAAGGAGAAGAGCTGATGTGTCAAACTTGTGAGACATAACTCACTCTTTATATAATAGATATTTTAAGATGCATTTTTAAAAGACATATTTTTGAGAAAAGAATATTTCCAATTCCAAGAAAACAATGAATCGTTAAATAAAATAGCGATTAAAAGAAAGATTCCTTTTTTCCCCCTCTTTGGGCCTCAAAGGGCTTTAAATAGAGACACCCACAAAGAGAAAAGAGAAGTCCAACACAAAGAACAACAACGACTCGATTCAGTGGGCAAGTGCAGAGCAACGATGGCATCAGCTACTCAAATGGAAGGCAAATGGGTTCAGGTTTCATATTAATCTCTTTCTTCTTCTTTTCTCCATCACTCGAATCTAAGTTTACATTACTACTTCTCTATATCGATTTCCCGATCAAACCATTTCGTAGTATCTTCGATTTATTGATTCGTACGAGATTATCGGCTACTGAAATTTTAAATTCGTTTGATGTCCTACGAATTTCTCTGAAAATTTGTCCCAGTTCTTCGTAAATTAATCGGTGGATCGAAGAAAGAAACTCTTTCTCAGTCTGTTGATTTCCTTTCATATTGGTTCGACGATTAATTCTCGTATTTTATGATTTCTCTGATCAAAATTGGATTAGTGGACGATGAGTTTGTTATTTTGGAAATTAAGTATTTGCGTGCTGACTCAACTCTTGTTTGTTTGTGATTACTTTCAGCTAATACTTTATTATCATACGAAAACTACTCTCTTGATTGATTCTTTATCTTTGTAAATATTTAAAATAGTTTATCATTGTGTTTGTTGTCTTCTCTGTTATATTTGTGATCAGCTTAAACAGAAAGGGACCGGACCAGGAGCAAGAAGCTCTCACGCCATAGCTCTTGTGGGAAACAAAGTGTACGCCTTTGGCGGCGAGTTCCAACCGCGTGTTCCCGTGGACAACCATCTCTACGTTTTCGACCTCCACACCTGTACATGGTCGATCCAGGAAGCTTCAGGTGACGCTCCTCCTCCTAGAGTAGGTGTAGCCATGGCTGCAGTGGGACCCGTCATCTACTTCTTTGGTGGCCGGGACGCGACTAACCAGGAGCTCAACGAGCTCTACTGTTTCAACACTTCGACCAACCAGTGGAAGCTACTCTCTTCAGGGGA
Source organism: Eutrema salsugineum (assembly GCF_000478725.1). Taxonomy (NCBI): domain Eukaryota; kingdom Viridiplantae; phylum Streptophyta; class Magnoliopsida; order Brassicales; family Brassicaceae; genus Eutrema; species Eutrema salsugineum. The sequence continues at coordinate 6,928,001 of NW_006256885.1, read as the reverse complement.
AACCGGTCCTGAAAACCGAAGCTACCACTCGATTGCTGCTGATTCTCAGAACGTCTATGTGTTTGGTGGTTGCGGTGTTGAGGGTCGTCTAAACGATCTGTGGGCGTACAACGTTGTTGATCAGAAGTGGATTAAGTTCCCATCTCCAGGAGAAGCCTGTAAAGGAAGAGGCGGTCCAGGGCTCGAGGTGGTTGAAGGGAAGATCTGGGTTGTATATGGATTTACGGGAGAAGAAGCTGATGATGTCTACTGTTTCGACATAGCTAAAGGAGAATGGAAAGAAGTTGAGACAAAAGGCGAGAAACCGTCTCCAAGAAGTGTTTTTTCGACGGCGGTTGTTGGGAAACAGATAGTGATATTTGGAGGGGAGGTTGATCCGAGCGATTTGGGGCATATGGGAGCAGGGAGCTTCACTGGTGAAGCTTATGGGCTTGATACAGAGACGTTTGAATGGAGGAAATGGAAGGATGGGTTTGGATCAGAGGAGCATCCCGGGCCTAGAGGATGGTGCGCGTTCGCGGCTGGATCACGGGACGGTAAGGATGGCTTGTTGGTTTATGGAGGGAACTCGCCGAGCAATGATAGGCTTGATGATATCTTCTTCTTCATTCCCAACTGATTGGTAACTAAGTGTGGTTTGGTTTTCTTGCCAAATCATTGTCTGATTCGGTGTGCTTTATGCCACAGAATCTGATGAGAAGACTGTATTAAGTTGTTTTTTGTTTCTGTTTTCCCTATCGGATTGGGTGAAGTTTCTGTTTATCTACGCTTTTGTAAATCGGGATTATTGTTTAAATCAATATTCTGTGTGTAACTGGAGTACTTTCCTTAAATCTTTAAAAACAAAAAAAAAAATGGCTACTACTTGCATACATTTATCAAAGTAAACGACGAGACTAAATTTTCCACACAAAAGATAGCCTCCTTAGAATTCTACAATCTTGTGTGATTGTCTAGGCACTAAATGGACCTCGTTTTCTATGAACCATTTATGACCGGTTAATATGTCTATCAGGTGATGAGTTTACAATTAATGGAAGCTTTGAATTCACTCCATTACTCTCTCTCTCTCTCTCAGCCAGGGTAGTAGACTAGTAGTTGGCCGGGAATTTACTTTATAAATAGTTTTCTTTGTGTTTGTGATGACTGTAATAATTAGAGGTCATATTGCTGGTTTAAAGTTGGTTAAGTTTATGGTTTAATTTCTCGTTTATTCCTGGGGTACTTCAGTTGTGTGTTTAAGCTTTGCAGTTTGAATGAAAAAGAATATCTTTTCAAGTATTCCCCAAAACGAGATATATATAGAATAATAGTACTCGGAAAAGTTGAAGTTTGGTTCCTTTCTCACAACAGCCTATATTTATTACTTGGTCACCAAATCACCCAATGCATGCATGCTCTTTTTTCGTTTCCCACAATCACACAAATTAGCAGAAAATATAGTTCTTATTTTCTTCACTGGAATTTTTCTCTTTGCTTTTGATTATTTATTGGATTTTTATCTATAAGATCAAATATAAGACGTGTCCAATAATTTTTTTTTTAAAAAGAAGAAGATAAAATATATATGACGTGAGTTCTGACAGCTGAAGCCTAAAGTAAGATTTTCGGTAGGTCTATTTAACACTCGAGTACTAATTAGCCTTGATAGCCTCCCTCGCTCTCTCTTAAAGTCTCTTAACTCTCTTGACTCTTCCTATTCCTCTTTCTCTCCAAAATTTCCTTTATTGTTTAAGCAAAATATGATCTGCAATTAAACCCTAAAAATTTCATTAATTCCCTTTTCTGTCCGTTTCTGATTTCTCTCTCTTTTGGGAATTTTATTTTCCTCTCAGTTTGTGTTCACAAGCAGAGTCGCTCCAAACGGTATGCATGATTCTACGTTCGCTCTCCTCCATTTTTTTTCTAACTTTTAAAGGAATTTTTATGGTTAAAACGACAATCGATTGATCTTTAATTTGTTAGGGTTGTTTCTTAGTTTTCTTTCTCAGAATCATTCCCCTGCGTTTTATTCTTTGTAATTGACGATGTTGAATTCTTTAACGCAGACTCCATTATGAATATTGACGATGGATGCACAAGGTTTATGGTGAATGCAGTTAGCGAGCCTACTTCAACTATGCATGAAGAAATTGATGTTCCAATAATCTGTCGTGATGATGATCTTGAGATTGATAACTCGTACAAGTTGTTCTTGGATCATATTAGTAATGGTACCAGTTTAGGCACTCCGTTTGAAGCTGACAATGGAGAATACGAAAAACGTAAATTCCGCACGTTTTCTTGTGGTAACGAGAAGCCAATCGACAACAGAGTTTCTCAACAGAGAAAGAGGAAAGCGTTTGGTTTTGAGGCTGAGAACTCAAGAGCTGTTCCATTAGCTACAACCCTAGAAGGCATCCTACGAGACAATAGACTTGCTGAACGAAGAAAGAGGAAGAATGCTGAGTTAGAGGCTGCAAGGGTTTCATGGGCTGTTCCGTTGGTTAGAAACCACCAAGTAAACATTAATCAAACACACACAAAGGCTAGGAAAATGTCAGAGTCAAAGGTTGAGACTTCATCGGATTCTCCGTTGTTCAGAACCAAAGAAGACATCCGACGAGAATACAAAGCTAAGAATATGTCAGCGTCAAAGGTTGACACTTTATGGGATGTTCCGTTGGTTAGAAGCAAAGTAGTCATCCGACGAGACAACAGGATTGCTAAACTACGAAAGAAGAAGATTGATGAAACTAAGGCTTCAGGGACTTCAAGGGCTGTTCCTGTGGAGTGTATAAATACAGTTACAGAGCGTAATAAGGCTGTAGATGAGACTTCAAGGTTTGTTCCGGTGACACAAAGTAAGAAAGAAGTTTTTGTAGGGACAAGGAAGAAGAAGGAGGATGAGAGTGTGGCGGTTGTGGATAAGGATTACATGAGCTACCTCACATGGCTCGTCGGTTCTCTTAAAGATTCGACAACTGAGCCTGATTCGTCTGCTTTCGATCCTCCAATTTCGGATACTCAAAAAGAATCCACTATTGTCCCTGACAAGGTTCCATTAGCGAAAGTGAAGGTTGAGCTAGATCATGAGTCTTGGTCTGATGATGATGATGATGATGACATGATTGAGGTTAGTGATTCCCCTTTTTCGGATGGACAAGGTACACCTTTTGTGGTGTCCAAGAGCAAGAACATGATTGATCTTGAGGAAGAAAGTGCAGAGGATGAAAGTAGTAGTAGTTGTTTTAAAGAAAAACTAATGGATGTTCTGGAGAAACCATACGATGAAGAAGAGTTGTTGAGGCTCTCTCGTGAGGTATCAGTGAAGAAACCAGTGACTCGATGTAGAGAACTGCGGAAGGGAAGAGAAAGCAATTATAAGACTGATGAACTGGGACACTCCTATCTTGAAAAGGTCCCTGATTTCGATAAAGAATACAAGCGTGTGGATGGTGATGATAAGGCGAGTTTGGAGTTGCTGCGTGGTTTTTTCTTTTACTTGGAAAATATTTCTCTGGGTGGTGCTTTCAAGCCTTGGTTACCAGAAAACAAAAAGAAGCTGGGACACAAGAAGAAGCAATGCTTGCAACCATAAGGAGATGGTAAATCTTTTGGTTTAATACGCAGCTTGATGTACTTTTGGAACTATTTAGTTTGTTTGAATCGAATTACGGCTGTTTCTCTGTTTTCTTTGTTGTTGTTGTTGGATGACAATCTGATTCAGAGTAGTTTCTTGTCACCCAAGAATCTCGTTTTGGCTGTTCCTGGAAAACTGATTACTAATTGATCACATTTGACAAAAACTGGAATCTGATTCATAGTGGGTTTGAATGTTGATTAAAAAGCTTTTCTGATCTAAAAAGATAAAAGGCGAGAGAACAAGATCTGAAACATCCTTTGAAAGTTGTCAAGCTTTCAAAACTAAAAGCGAACAAGATATGGAACCAACATCAGCATCGTCTTGTATACACGCTTCCTATATATCTACATGGCTAATCTATGTTTGAGAATTACGTGTTAGGACTATGAACCAAAGAAGCACACAACCTCTAGCTCTCCAGACGGGGAATCCTAGGGCTCATGAGTCATGTTGACTCGCCTATTCCCTTCTGAATCAGCAAATCATATACTTTGTCGACTTTACTCGGCTCTACTTTAAAGAAGCTATAAGCATCAGACTTTTTCTTTATGTTCCCTTTCTTTATCTCGCTTGTTAAGGTTTCCAGCATTTTGAAATAGTGCGCAGGAAGTATCCTCATCTCGTTGCACATACTTTTTTCCTGCACAGCACACAGCTTCAATCTCTCAAACCATGGGAATAATGTCAACGAAATCAACAAAATCATACAGTTAAGATGAGAATCACCAAATTTGAAAATACTGATACTTACGGTCTCAGAGAGTAAGTCAGCCCCAAGGAGACCACTTACATCCCAATCGTCTAATGAGCTAGATATTATTGGAAGTGTGACCTTTGACAGTGAGACAGAACCAAAGGGCTGTAAATTTCTGGGCAACCCTCTTGGACTTTTTAGTGTTTTACTGGCTATACTGCCTGGTGCACCGTGGTTTTGTCGCAGCCAACTTTCTTCCGCTTCCTTCTTTCTCTTCTCTTCTATAAATCTATTAGCATCTGTAGATGTTCTACAACCAGCAGCTCTTGCGTCCTACAACATTTACCAAAAGCTCTACTTAATGTTCCCGCCTGATTGAGTTTGTAACCAGTTCTCAAGTTTCGTAAAATTATAAGCATCAAACCTGAAGATCCTGGATTCTTCTGAGAATTCGGTGCTCCTCAATGACTTTTTTCATCAGTTCTTTGTGCTCTTCCTTGGAGTGGAACCGCGCAAATACCTTGCAGCTGCTGTATAATTTTCTCTCCTCTGCTGAAAGGCTCATCTCAAATTGATCAGGATACAGTAAGTTTCTTTCGAGAACGAATTCCTTCCTCCGCTTCCTCTCATCAAGCCTGCAAATAAAGTCAAAGCACGATCTTGGCTGTAGCATTTGGTTACGGAAAAAAAAAATTAGAACTAATAATGCTTGTTCCAGTGCAATGTGTACCTTTTCGAGTAAATATGAAGAACCTGCAACTTCTGCTCACGCTCAGCATCAGTGTCAGAATCCTTAAATTCCATGTCCGCGAGTAGTTGCTCAGCATCATTGTCATGTTCAATCTCAAATTCTTGCCTCTTTAAATTGTAGCCATATAACTCCGTTACTAATGGAACTTTTTCTCCAGGAAGTCTCGGTTTCTTCTCCCCGACACTCCTGTCAGACGGTTGTTTTGCAGCTGAGACACAAGCGGCAAGAACTACCTTTAGTTTTTTTTAGATTTGTAAGTACGTTTAGTTTTTGTGTCCTTCAAATATTATTTTACATTCAAACTTGTCCCACAATATACAAACCTTCCAACTTAATGCTGTCAGTAGCCTGTGGTCCATTGACTTTCTTCTTAACTGTCCAACAAAAATGCATTATATTACATTTGGGACTATGGATGACAAAATATTTGAGTTTGAGGTTAAAGTCTGAAAGACAGATAATTTGCTTTCTTAGCCATAAATCTAAGAGCAAATAACGTGTTTACAATTTTATATAGAGGCAATAGTAAAGGCATTTAAAGACAAGTGCCACATACCTCCAGCTAAGACAGGCAACGGTTGATCTATTGCATCGTCCTTCCCTGAATCTTCATGTCTGCTCATTGAAACATAGAAGTATTAAAGAGGGACCATTCAACATTGTAAACGTAGAGACACTATTGTTACAAACATAAGTACATACATGATTACAGCTGACATTTGCAGCTCTTCTTTTGGAGATAGCTTCACGAGTGCAGGTATTTCTGTGACAAACAAAAATGAGCTGTCAATTTTCTTCTATCAAGGTTAATAGACGAGTACCAAATCAACAAGCAAACCCCATTAATACATTCCAAGCTGACCATTTTTCACTGCATGTTCTTTACTCATAGCAAGAAGCTCCTCTTTGCTCTTTCCATTTGTATGAGACAAGTCCTACACAGTGAAGAGCTTGAGTAAATAAATGAGGTAAAGTCAACTATCTGGAGATCATGTGTTCTTACAGGGAGTGGAAAGCACGGTGACTGCATGTAAGCAGAATTGAAGTGATCAATACACTCTGTCTTTGTCTTACTACCAACATGGTCTGCAACTTCTTTCCAATTCCCAAACCCGTATGTCGAAATGGCCTAAAACAATAGATGAACTTGAGTCAAATGAAACCTCCATAGAGTACAATCACAGGCAAAATGAATTCTGTTAGAAACGATTAGTGATTACCTCAAGGAGGAGTATCTCTTCGTCTGCATTCCAATCAGAAGTAACAAGCGGAAAAGACAAATTGTCCTGTCACACAAAAGGGTAGATGCAACACACACACACACACACACACACACACACACACAAATAATTATCTAACCACTAACTATTCAGCTGATAGAGGTTGAATTCAAATATACTGCTTGATGTTGGAAACTAACCATAACCCGATATGGGTGACTGCTCTTGTGACGATTAAGTTCAGCACCGACAGAGAAGCATTCCACACAAAGGTCAAAGTCCATACAAACAGCACATTTGAAACGAACAAAACCAGACAGATCTTTATCGCAATAGTTACAACAGTAAAGGCCAGGCTTCCTCTCAATCCTAGCTTCACCTCCTACATTGCATTGGAATGGATACAATGTAAAATTTTAGAGATATCAACAAATTTAAGAGCTTTTGGAAACGGCAGCTTGGTGATACATTAATGCGTATACCCACGATAGCTTGAAGGAAAAAAGATTTCAGATTGAAAGAACTTTAGGCTTATCACCACCATATCTAATTGCCCATATAAAAACGTAAACATACCGGTCGAAACTGAAGCCCCTGCATTCTCAGGATCCAAGGATAACTTTTTCCTTTTCGATTTTCTGAAACAGTGAAAAATCAACTGATTAAGACATAGACAAGAGACGGAAGCAATATGAAATCAAGAACCCACAAACTCGAACTCCGCTTCAGCTAATCAAACATGGCGATAAAAGACAACTGAATTGGATTACCAGAGATTACAGAAATGTTTTCGCAAAGATAAGTAAGCAAGCAGAGAAAACCCCTAAAAGATTTCAAGCTAAAACGAATGAAAACTGAAACTTTAAACGGACCCTGGATTCGCGTCTTCATCAGCCGGACGAGAAGCTAGTTTCGAACGACCCATCGCGCACCAAGCTCGCACTTCTTCCCGGAAAATTGAAGAAACCAGCACAAACAGAAAAAGAGAAGACGCTAAAAAAGCAGTAGAAACAAAAAAAAAATATATAAAGAAGTAAATGACTACATTACCCTTAAGAAAAGCCAATAATTATGCTCACGCCATCTTTAAACCCTACCGGCAGTTGTCACTTCTCCGTTTAACCTAACCAATCCAAAATTGCCGCTACGGTCGACGGGAATTCAGAGTTCCGTCTTCTATCAAATTCTCTGGGAAGGTAAAGAAGATTAGTGGGTCAAATTATTTTGAAGGATAATCTACTTTTTCTTTTTTAATTGTTAAGCGTTTGATCCCATTTCATTGTTCCCTGAAACCGTGGACACGATGGTGTGTTGTTGATGTCTGTGTAGTAATGGTGGGGCTTTCTATTGGGGAGCAACACTTCGTTAAAGGTGGGATTGCTCAAGATCTTCGAACTGATGGTCGGAAAAGATTGACTTACCGTCCTATCTACGTCGAAACCGGTGTTATTCCGCAGGTAATGTAAACTCAGAGAGCTCATGAGTTTAGCATTGTTATGTTCCAACAGATTGGTTTATTGTCTTGCTTTTTTTGGCTCTAGGCTAATGGTTCAGCAAGAGTTAGGATAGGTGGCACTGATGTGATTGCCAGTGTAAAGGTACTTTCTTTATTCTCTTATTCTCTCTACTGCCATTGTTGAATCAGAAGTGCTACTGGTAATGTTGACCCAATAACCTTTGTGTAATTGCAGGCTGAAATTGGGAGGCCAAGTTCTCTCCAACCTGATAAAGGAAAAGTTGCAGTTTTCATTGATTGCAGTCCAACAGCAGAACCAACATTTGGGGTGAGCTTTTATATGATATGCCCTGGTTTTGGCTCTATCAATTGGAATCGTAACTTTGTTCAACTTAAGTTTTTGGCTATCATAACCTTGTCTTTATGGCTCCTTAAGTCTACATAGAAGACTAATACATTGTGAATTACTCGGTTGCTCAGGGGAGAGGCGGTGAGGAATTGTCTTCTGAGCTTGCTTTGGCTCTTCAAAGATGTCTTCTAGGTGGCAAAAGCGGAGCAGGTTTGCAATCATGTTTATTGCAATTTGTTTTTTTAACCTGCACATTGTTACGCTTTCAGCTAGTAATGTTTATAGCAAATCCTTTTTGGTAATAGGGGCTGGGATAAATTTGTCTTCGCTTTTGATAAAAGAAGGAAAAGTTTGCTGGGACCTTTATATAGATGGCCTTGTCATTAGCTCGGATGGGAATCTATTGGACGCCCTTGGTGCTGCCATTAAGGTAATTCTCGTGAGACATTGTTTCGTTTTCTCTCCTAAACCAGCGGCCCAGGCTTGGTTGCAGACGGTAATGAGTAAATCATAGCAATTAATCAAGATCGTGAGGAAGGAAAGGCTTTTAGAAATGATAGTATAGGGAAATGAGAAAGAAAGGGTCTTTCGTTAAGTGGTTGTAGATCAGCTCAATTTGTTTGTCTTGTTTGGTTTCATAGGTTTGCGATATGTTCCGAATTGATCGTTTAATAAACCCAAAAGTCATCTTTCCTCAAGGTTGACCGCATGCTTTAGTGCACTTGTTGACAATGCTCCTGCAGGCTGCTTTAACCAACACCGCTATACCAAAAGTCCAAGTTTCAGCTGAAGTGGCGGATGATGAGCAACCAGAGATTGACATCAGCGACGAAGAGTATCAACAATTTGACACTTCCAGTGTCCCAGTCATTGTCACGTTAACTAAAGTAAATCGTATCTCAAGTCTCTTGATCGACATCTTCTTAGACAAAGTTTACTAATCTTTGTGCCATCCACATGTAAATGCTTGGTCTTTGATTTTCCAGGTGGGAGCGCATTACATAGTTGATGCAACAACGGAAGAGGAGTCTCAGATGAGCTCGGCTGTGTCTATATCGGTGAACCGAGTGGGCCATATATGTGGGTTAACCAAACGAGGCGGGTGTGGCTTAGACCCGAGCGTCATCCTTGACATGATATCTGTGGCCAAGCATGTGTCAGAGAGTCTGATGAACAAACTTGATTCCGAGATTTCAGCTGCAGAGGCCTGCGAAGATGAGTCTTGACTTTACGATCCTTTTGAGTCTATGGGAATCAAAGGTTCAAGATATGTTTGCAACAATCAATTTCTGGATCAGTCTCATTTGTATCTATGGATTTCATCCTTTGTAAAACCCCCCAAAGGAAACAAAACTATGTGCCTCTGAAGTCTAGAACAGATAATTAGCTAAACAAATCACTTTTCGTGTGTTGTCATGTTCCATGCTTTGTGATTAGAAAGAGGTGTGTTAAAGACAGTATTGCTATAATAGTAACGCTAAATTTCATTTATGGATTATTAAAAAGGAAAAGGGCGGTTCCTTGTTAATGCGGCTATAGTCTTTCTTTACTCCATTGTTTCTGGATCTTTGTCTAAAACGAAAAACAGAACAGCAAGTTACATGAGGATTGTGATATTTTGGGAGGAGAAAAGGAGAATTGAGATGAGATCAGCAAAAAAAATTAAGTGGACTTGGAAAGAAGAGAAGATTTGTGGTCCATGATTAAACCCAAAGGTCAAATTAATATTTCATGTAAGTGTGTGACCAACGATAATCACGTGTATCTCAGCTTTGGGTTTGGTGATGACTTTGAAACATTCAACTGTTTTCTCCAAAACTCCCAAATCTTCCGATTTATAACATGTCGAAACGACACTTCTTTTAAAAAACGGATGGATTAATATCTAACATGGGTTTTCAGCTTCCCAGAGGATTTCATTTTAGTTGGCTAGCATAACAGTTTAAAGTGATTTTGCAAATGAAATGGAATTCTATTGGTAAACTAATTGGAAAAGGGCAGGACATCAAGTACATGTATCTTTACCGATTAACCAATTTCTAAATGCTGGAGTCGATCCTAAAGAAATACCACTTCCTCATGAATTTATCTTGAATCGGGGTCAACTATTCAATCAAATGATATTGAGCATGTTTCCCATCTCTTCTCGAGAAACAAGTGGGCTATTTCTTTGCAAAATTGTGCTCAAGAATTCTCTTTCTTTATCATCAATCGAATCACTGTTCGCGACCCAGGATTCTATTTTATCATCAATCCAATCACCGCTCACGTTTTTTCTTCCATCAATGATTCGTTTATCAAAAAAATTTGTTTGTTTTGCTAATCTTCTTATACTTTCAGTTAAAGATATTTTAAAAAAAGCATCTATGTAACCACGTTAAAATGATAATTTATGCAACAGAAGTACAAACTATAAATTCTTTTGTTAGATTGGAAGCTTTAAAAGAGGTCTATGGACTCATATGGATATTTGTCCCAGAAAAGCTACTAAATTGGAACCTAATATGTCCACTAGCTCATTTTTGTTTCACTCTGGGAAAAAGAATGGAACCTTTATACCTGAGAGGCAACCATACACACTGTCCTGGCCACTTTATTACATATGAAGCTCTCGACTTTTAGCTTGTTTAAAATATTTAATTAATTCATAGAATGGATGTCAACATGAAAAAAAAATGTCTATGTCGTCAACATTTGGATTAAATATTCAAAAATAATTTTTTAATTTATTTATTTTCATGCTAAAGTCTTTTACCGACACACATTTTTGCCATTTGTTGATAACAAAACATAACAATTTGTCATTTAATAAAAAAAAAAAGTATTCTTGCAATATATCAAATTAGCAGCTCTCCCTGTAAAAATCCAATAAAGAGTGGAAAAAATGGAAAGGAAAGAAGTCGTGGTACGGAGAGACGGTGGCGCGTCGTGGTGAGAGCGGCGCGTGAAGTGCGAGAAAGAGAGAGCCAAAAGAGAAAAGCACACTTTCACTTGTGGACCCATTTGTCCCCGACCTCTCATCTCCTTCTCTCTCTCTCTCTTCAAACCCTAAAACTCACGCATTTTTGCACTGCAAGTTCTCTGAATCCCTCTTTCTCTCTCTCTATCTCTATCTCTATCTCCGTTTGTTTCCCAAGAAATTCACTCAAATCAAAGCTCAAATTTCGGATCTTACAGCTGTCTCCTTGGTAGGTGTTTCTCTTTTCTAATCAGGATTGGAGGATGGCGAATTCGCGTTTCCTTTTACTTCGTTTTCGATTTGATGTTGCTTTGAGCTCTATGTAAAATGATTGTGGGCGAATTATATTGGGACTTTTGTGCAGAGGAGACGATGAGCAGAGAACATCCCCCCGAGCCCCTTGATTTCTTCATCTGGACTGTTGAGGTAAATCTCAACCAATCCCCTATCTTATGTTTTTGTTTCGTCTTTGAACCACGCGATCAACTTCACCTCTTTCTTGGATTGAGCTGTTCCTTAGACTTGCTTCTGTTGCAGAGTATCGTGAATCATGTTAGCCTAATTTTGATCTGAATTCAGCCTATTTAACCCTTAACTGGGTTGCTTTGATCTCACCCCTTATGTTCTCTTTCAGGTATGACCCTAGTTTGCTTTAGGGTTTGGATCCAGATTACTCGGATTAGCTCTTAAGAACTGGGTGTTGTTTATTTATTACTTGTGTTTTGCGCTTTTGGTACCTCTGGTGGTTACTGAAAGAACAACTCTTACCTTGATGTTATAACCTTTGATTGCAATTACATCATGCAAGCTAGAAATTGCTATACTTCTTCGACCTAGTGAACTGAAGTCCCACTAAGATTGGTGTACAGTGATATTCGCATCTGTCACTTGCTGAGTCTCTTTTCAAGCAAAGTAATACTCGTGAAAAGGGTTTCTGCTGGATGAATACTAGTTGGCGAAACTGAAACTCAACTGGTGCCTGATACGAACTTGTTTTGTTTCGTGAGAGATAGATAGAATTAGTTCACTCATATGGAAAAGTTGGACCTTGTGGTTGTTGATGTGTTCTGTTCAGTCAGATGCTACTACTATGGACTTTTAGTCTATTCGTTTGTACTGTATGTCCATCGAGCGTCTTGTAGATGAGAAGATCTAATAATTTTGCTTTTACAGGATGTTGGATCTTGGCTTGAAGAGATAAACCTTGGGAGCTACCGCCAGATATTCAAAGAAAATGGTGTCAATGGAGAATATCTAGAAAGTATGTCTGTGTTTACAACCGAACAGATCCTTCACTTCATAAGGAGGCATCACATGAAATGGGGAGATTTTATCACCCTCTGTAAAGAACTCAGAAGGATTAAAGGTTCTCTCTTGCTCTCTCTATCTCAGCTTAAGTTGCTGCAGAAATTTGACTAATAAAAGATATGTTCTTTTGACAGTGGCTTGTTTGAAAGGTGAGCAGAGAGTTCGACGGCCATGGTGGGCACCCTCTTGTCTCTCAGTAGTCTTTGTTAAGGCGGCTAAGCGCAACCGACAATCCCGTGTTGTATCTCTAAAGCTTGAATCTTGACATTACACTTTGGCTGTTTATGTATGTACTTGTCTCTCTTTTTTTTTTGTCCTTTTTTGGTTTGGGTTTGTTTTGGGAGATGAAAGGCATATGTAGGAAGAAACAAACTCAAGCCAAAATACTGTTTGGCTTGGTAAAATCCTGCAAGGGGAAAAAAAATTATGGGTTTTGTACTTTCGTGTATACAAAGCTTTCTCTCAGATGTTTAATGGCTTGTGCAATATTTATGTGACAGATAATAATAGTATGACTAATCCGAAGTATTAATTTGATTATGTGGAAAACCCTTGGCGAGAAAGAAATTAAACGTGTAACAGTTTGTTGTTCTCTCTCCAATTAATCAACATGTTCCAATGATTTTGGACCCTAGCTATAGCTACAAATAGAAAAAATCGGTGGTTATATATTCAACGAGATATCGGTGGTTAATTTTTTGTTTTCAGAAAAAAAGGGATATTGTCAACAGAACGTTCTACATAATTAAACAGCATTCACTTGGTCCAAATTTTCAGAGAAATATCAAGAAGAGAAGACTTTGGCATATAGCTCACTTCATGTTTCCGTTTTGGCAATTAGTACCTTTAGTATCCTCTTGGACGAATATATCTCTTCACCGAGTCCGCGTTATCTTCACAGATAATACTACTATTGGACAGTTCCGTAAAAAAACACATTCTTGGGGGAAAATACTAAATTACTAAAACTTTGGTAATCCAACTTCATGGTTAACTTTACCGATTTCGTATATATGATCCTAATCTTCTGAATGATACTAGTCTCCATTAATCGACAATAGAAAATATATCTGATTTTACACAAGGTTTATTGAAGACTGTACACTCCAAGTACAATCACATACTCCATGAGTCCACATCGGATAACTTTAAATCCCTATCTTTATTTATTTTCTGATTGTTGAATTAAAGTCACGAATAATTGACCTTTTGTAGACTAAAAAAATCAGATGTATCAAAAGATTTTGGAGATAAAAATCAATGACAAAAGGCAAGTTGTGAGATACATCCTTAAACTATTCCATCCAAAGTATACCGGGCTCCTAGAAAAATAAACCGATTTTCCGGTTGTCACGATGTCCATTTTGGAATTCTGACATATTGCAATATAGTTCACAGTGCTTTTCCGATATACATATGCTCCAACGCATATTGTTATAACTTTGCATTGGTACAATAATACAATGTGCATTGGAGCATGTTGTCGCCAAATTCTCTCTTGTAAATATTAAACTGATGTTAATTCATCCCTTTTATCCTCTTGTTTATAGCTTATACACACTACATTCTTTTAGAATCTGATTGTTATAGACTAAAAGTTTTAATATAATTTTGTTAAACTTTTTTTGCCAACCAAATCAACTTTCGCGTTAAAATAAACGGCTATTTCGTATATATATAATTATCATAAACCAATTCATATGATCGACTAAACAAAAATAATTATAAAAATTTTTATGATGTTTGAGCTTATTATTTGTCGGATTAATAGTAAAAGAACATTAAACTAGAGATAAAAAAAAAAAGTAAGAAAGATTAATTTTTAGGTCACTGAAGAAAAATAATTTTAGATCATTGAAGAAAAAACTCAACCCGGTCTTCCACCTCGATTCATAGTCGAACCGGATTGGAAGGGTCGAAGTCGATTTAGGAAACACAGTAACTTTTTCGGATATTAACGAAATTATTTACATCACCGCAATTACCCTTCTCATCCAGAAGCTTCGCCTTTCGCCGAAAAACCCTACAAAAACCTTTTTTTCCTTTTTCCACCAGTCGTCTCTGTCTTTGCTCATTGCTACCAATATCCAAATTCTTCCACTAGCTTCTCTTGCGAGAGTTTCTAGAAGCTGCGACTATGCTCAGGCTTTCGAAACGCTCCGTCTCCAACTTCCTACTCTCCGGCGATCGAAGCTTCCGCGTCGCCGCCGCCGCGACTTCGATCTCCCGCTCCTCCCCATCTACCACGGTAACTTACACTGTCAACTCTAAACAATAGAAGCCATCCTCTTATTCAAATAATAGAAAGAGATCATCGCTAAACTACTCTGAGTCATTACAAATTTTTTTTTCAATCTTAGGATGCGAAGAGAGGTGACACTGAATCGAGATGGTACTCATCCTTAACCAATGGAAAATGCAAGAAATGTGAGTCCTTGGCTCAATTGAACATGAAAACCAACTGGTTTATGGGATGCCGGAATGAATCCAGCGCAGCAGCATCGGACTCTTCGTCTCAGGCTCCTCCACCGGCTGAGAAATTTGAATATCAAGCTGAAGTACGGACAATTTTTTTGTTTAGTTGACTTTCTTTTTGTTTTGTGATCAATTTCTGTGTGTTTAATCATGTTTGACACAAATGGCAGGTGAGTCGCCTCATGGACCTCATTGTTAACAGTCTGTACAGCAACAAGGAGGTGTTTCTTCGGGAGCTTATCAGGTATCCTCTGTCCTGATTTTGAGTTAGTGTTTTGGTAATTGAGTTCCTTCTTATTCTTTTTCTTTAACAATCTACATTTATTTGGTTTCCAATAGCAATGCTAGCGACGCGTTGGATAAGTTGCGTTACCTGAGCGTTACAAACCCTGAGCTTTCAAAGGATGCTGCTGATCTTGATATACGCATCTATGCTGATAAGGAGAATGGAGTAATAACTCTCACGTAAGTCATATTTTGTTTCTGCTTTGGAAGTTTAAATTTCGTGTAGAGCAATGGTGAGCAGAGAATTAACAGGTTGTCTGTCCTTTTTTCACTTTCTCAGTGATTCAGGTATCGGTATGACACGGCAAGAATTAGTTGACTGCCTTGGGACTATTGCGCAAAGTGGAACTGCCAAGTTCCTGAAAGCTTTAAAGGTTCTACTGGTTTCTCTGATACTACTATTTCCTTCCAGGGAATCACTGGATCAACTAAGCATTGCTGTAATGTTTTCAGGATAACAAGGATGCAGGTGGTGACAACAATTTAATTGGTCAATTTGGTGTTGGGTTCTATTCGGCATTCTTGGTTGCAGATCGGGTATGTTGTGATCTCGTTGGACTCTGATCATTGTTGTGCTCACCTCTCCACCACCTGAATATTGTGTTACTTATCTATATGTTGAAGGTCACTGTGTCAACGAAGAGCCCAAAGTCTGATAAGCAATATGTGTGGGAAGGAGAAGCAGATTCAAGCAGTTATACCATTAAGGAAGAGACTGATCCTCAATTAACTCTTCCTAGGGGAACTCGTATTACATTGCATCTTAAGGTTCGTTATGCTCTGGTATTTCTTTTGCAGCTCAAGTATTTGTTCTGTCATCAAAACTTACATACTAAAACTTTCTCCTTTTTTTTTTCTTTTTTTTCTCGTGGTGCCTAATGTAGCGAGATGACAAAGGCTTTGCAGATCCAGAGCGGATTCAGAAGCTAGTGAAAAACTATTCTCAGTTTGTTTCGTTCCCTATATACACGTGGCAGGAAAAAGGCTACACAAAAGAGGTATGATCAATATGATGACACATATCTGAACTTAAACATTGGCACAAATGCCCAAAGTTGCTCTGTCTACAAGGGAAAAATGCAATATCTAGTTTCGTATCAGAAGACAACTAAGATTCTTATCTTATTGGCCGGCTTTGTATGTTTGGCTCTATCTTATACAGGTTGAGGTTGAAGATGATCCAGCTGAATCGAAAAAGGATGACCAGGATGACCAAACTGAGGTATACTTGCTTCTCTGTGCCAGATCCGAGAATCATCTTGATCAGTATCAGAGAATAGGTAGATGTGCAAGGATAGTTGGCTTAAAGTTTTTTTTGTTAATTTATAACAGAAGAAAAAGAAAACCAAGAAGGTTGTTGAGAGATACTGGGATTGGGAGCTTACTAATGAGACGCAGCCAATATGGGTAAGGACTGCTCGATGTATTTTATGTGCACTCACAATAAAAAATATGGATTCAGTTCAAGAGTTTATTTTTTTATGTATTGCAGCTCCGGAACTCGAAGGAGGTGACAACAGAGGAGTACAATGAGTTTTACAGAAAAACTTTTAACGAGTATTTGGACCCGTTGGCATCTTCCCACTTCACAACAGAGGTACTTTCGAGGGAAAACTTTTGTTGAATAGTACATATATCTGCATTAAACAGCCGAAGCAGATTATGTTTTGTATCTGTTGAAAAGTGGTTACACCTTGTTAATCCACTAAAAATAGATGATTACTCATAATATCTCTTCTTAACGATAATGCTCTTATTGTAGGGTGAGGTCGAATTTAAGTCCATCCTTTACGTGCCACCTGTCTCACCAACGGGGAAGGATGACGTGGTTAATCAAAAGACAAAGAACATAAGGCTCTATGTAAAACGAGTTTTCATATCAGATGATTTCGACGGGGAGCTGGTGAGAGAAGTTTCTTTTGGTGTGGTCTTTCAAGAAACCTGTCTTTCTTTTTTTGTACTGATGGTTTCTTTTGTGATGTTTGTGAACAGTTCCCTCGGTACTTGAGCTTTGTTAAAGGTGTTGTGGACTCGCACGATCTCCCACTTAACGTGTCTCGTGAGATTCTTCAAGAAAGTCGCATTGTAAGTGCTTGCACCCATTGCATAGCCTTAAAGATATACGTTCTGTTTTGTTTTGGTATAAGTGTCATGCATTTGTTAAGCTTACGTTTTTGCATTGTGTCTCAAAGGTGCGGATCATGAAGAAACGTCTGGTGAAGAAGGCTTTTGATATGATTTTGGGAATATCCTTGAGTGAAAACAGAGAAGTATGCTTCAGAACTCTTGATCCCTTCTGCTTAAATTTTGTATCTTTTTTCTTGTCACGTTAGAAATCACTATGTTCTAGTGGTGATTTTCCTGCCAAAATTTACAATGTCTCACTGTTCATTTACACAGGACTATGAAAAGTTTTGGGAGAATTTTGGAAAACATCTAAAACTGGGGTGCATCGAGGACCGCGAGAACCACAAGCGTATAGCTCCATTGCTTCGATTTTTCTCCTCCCAGAGTGAGAATGACATGATCAGCTTGGATGAATACGTCGAGAATATGAAAGCTGATCAAAAAGCGATATATTACATTGCTTCCGACAGCGTTACAAGTGCTAAGAATGCACCTTTCCTCGAGAAGCTTCTGGAGAAAGAACTTGAGGTGACACTTTTGTTCTTCCTTGCAAATATTCCTATTAATTCTAAGGTGATTCTGAGGTGATTGATATGCACTTATTCCTTGTGTGATTATAGGTCCTATATCTGGTAGAACCCATTGATGAAGTTGCCATACAGAGCTTAAAATCTTACAAGGAAAAGGACTTGGTCGACATCAGCAAGGAAGACTTAGACCTAGGCAAGTGTTTGATGCAACTCCCTTGGTTTACCATGTTAGATAATCCCACTACATTGCATTAACACACTTTCTGGCTATGCTCTTGTATTTGACAGGAGACAAGAATGAGGAGAAAGAGGCAGCTGTGAAAAAGGAATTTGGGCTGACATGTGATTGGATTAAAAAACGACTAGGTGATAAGGTTGCGAATGTTCAGATTTCTAACCGTCTTAGCTCGTCGCCCTGTGTACTTGTGTCTGGTAAATTTGGTTGGTCAGCCAATATGGAGAGGTAAGATCTCTTTACTAAGTAAGAATTTGCTTTGTCCCTCTTTATTTTCCTGGTGAACTAATAGAGAATATGTTATATCGACAGGCTAATGAAGGCACAATCAGCTGGTGACACAACAAGCCTCGATTTCATGAAAGGGAGAAGGATATTTGAGATCAATCCTGACCACTCAATTATCAAGAGCATAAATGTGAGTCACCAATCATCATCACTTTACTTGGTTTGGTTTGGCTATCAATATTGACTTGAGTTTTTTTTTTTTTTTTTTTTCATTTCGCAGGCTGCTTACAAGAGTAACCCAAATGATGAAGATGCAATGAGAGCCATAGATCTTATGTATGATGCAGCACTAGTTTCTAGTGGGTTCACGGTAAGCCTCTGCTTGTAGTCTATATTAACACTTTGTTTCCTTTTTCTCTGAAATGATGTGGGAGAAGATTTGTAAAACCTTGATTCTTTCTGAATATGTACAGCCGGAGAATCCAGCAGAGCTCGGTGGGAAGATATATGAGATGATGGGTACTGCCCTTTCCGGGAAATGGTCAATCCCTGAGGTACAGCCACAGCAGCAGATGGCACATTCTCACGATGCAGAGTTGTTAGAAGCTGAAGTGGTTGAACCGTTTGAAGTGGATGGACAGAAATGAACACAAGCCTAATGAACCCTACACTGCTACGATTCTCAATTTCTCATCATGTTCTTCTTTTATTAGTAGCAGCATAAGTAGAACCCCAAAATTCATAATTTAGCAACAATAGGCAGTGAGCCAATGAGAATGTTGAGCTTGTTTTTGTTTAGTTTTAAGGTAATCCCCAGGACGGTTTAATCGGCGTTAACTCCTCGGTTGGATGTAATAATATTCGAAAGGAGAAATTTTTTTATTTCTTGATGAAAATTTGTGGGTTTTATTGATAAAATTTAAAACTATGGGGACTACAGGTGATTGTATTTTAAATACAGGTGTGTTTTGGATAGACCCGACGCAAACGTTGGGAAAAAAAGAACGCGTTCAAAAAGTCAACACAAGTCGACAGTAACCGGCTAGTCAGGTTAACCGTTAGGACATTAAGAACTGGCAGCTGTATATGTCTTTATTCGTTTTTTTTATCTGAAAAATAATAAAAAATAAAAGAAGTTTCCATTTCCTCAATCTTTAGCTTTCCCTTTGGTTACCTCAGGGTCCGTCGTCTTTCGTCCTCTGCGGTTCGTATCGGGTCTCCAGTCATCTCTCCGGTGAATCCGGTACTCCTTGCGGCAGTTCTTTCTCCTTTTGAGAAGAATTTCCGGTTTAAAGATTCAGTGTTTTGACTTTTCTAGCGTTCAATCAACGAGGCAAATAGATTCGATTTACTTTGGTCTAGCGCCTGCTTTGTGTCACTCTATCCTGTGTTTGTGTTATTGAGCTTCCACTAGTGATTGATCTCAGCTCACTTGAACGTAGGATGTTGTGTACTTCTAGGGCGTATGCAACATTATTAGGGATTTTCTGGATGAATAATCAAATTTTATGCTCAACGAATTACCAAATCTTACTTATGTTACTAATATTATGATCACTGCACTTACATTTCACCTTGAAAAGTATTTTTTGTAAGGTCTCAAATGCGTAATAGATTGTCTGATTTAATATGTGAAAGGTTTCTCCTTTGCTTTCACTGTTTTGGTCAATATGAACTTGGCATTGACGTAATTTCGGTGTCTGCAGCACTAAATTGATGGGCACATCATCTGGATCCAATCTTCCTCACCAGATGCTACCTCCTCGTCAGCAACTACAAACGTCTCTTTCGCTTGTATCTTCGGATCCCAACTTGTCACGATCTAATTCTGGCATTGTGCGTGAATCTCCAGCTGAAAGTGCGAGCTCTCAAGAAACGTGGCCAACTTCAAAGTCTATTATGGGAAAGAAGACAGAGAGCGGAAAGATAGGGCCTGATTCTAATGAGCAGCCTGTGATCCGCCATGTTTCTATAACCGATAAGGTATCACTACGGGACATAGCTAGGGAGAGAGTGGACATAGTCTCGGAGAGAATGCTGCGTTTACCAGAAGAATATCTCGACGAGTTAAAGAATGGGCTTAAGGCTATCCTTGAGGGAAATGGTGCGCAGCCCATAGATGAGTTTATGTTTCTGCAAAAGTTTGTCCAGACGCGATCAGATTTAAATTCAAAGACACTAATCAGGGCTCACCGAGTGCAGCTTGAGATCCTTGTGGTGATAAACACTGGAATCCAAGCATTCTTGCACCCAAACATCAACCTGTCTCAAACATCTCTCATCGAGATCTTTTTGTACAAGAGATGCAGAAACATAGCTTGCCAAAACGAGCTCCCCGCTGATGATTGTCCCTGCGAGATATGTGCTAATAGGAAAGGCTTCTGCAACCTTTGCATGTGTGTCATCTGTAACAAGTTTGACTTTGCAGTCAACACATGCCGCTGGATTGGCTGTGATGTGTGTTCTCATTGGACTCACACGGATTGTGCGATCAGGGATGGTGAGATCTCGATGGGAATCTCTGCCAAGAGTGCGTCGGGGATGGGAGAAATGCTGTTCAAGTGTCGAGCTTGCAACCATACTTCTGAATTGCTGGGTTGGGTTAAAGATGTGTTTCAGCACTGTGCACCAAACTGGGATAGGGAGTCTTTGATGAAAGAACTCGACTTTGTGAGTAGGATTTTCCGTGGAAGCGAAGATACAAGAGGCCGGAAACTATTCTGGAAGTGTGAAGAACTTATTGACAAGATTAAAGGTGGCCTCGCAGAAGCAACCGCTGCCAAGTTGATATTGATGTTTTTCCAAGGTAAACCCGCTTGCTTCTGTTAATATATCTTATTTATGATCAAGAGTGTGTTACTCTTTTCAAGTGGTAACCATTGTTTTTGGTGTGTGAAGAAATTGAATTGGACTCTCCAAAGAGCCTTGAAAATGGAGAAGGTGGGGGAATGATAGCACCTCAAGATGCATGCAACCGAATAGCTGCGGTTGTGAAGGAGACACTGAGGAAAATGGAGGTAGTGGGTGAGGAAAAGACGAGGATGTATAAGAAAGCGCGATTGGGGCTTGAGGAGTGCGAGAGAGAGATGGAAGAGAAAGCAAAGGAAGTGGCGGAATTGAAGATGGAGAGGCAGAAGAAGAAACAACAGATAGAAGAGGTAGAGAGGATAGTGAGGCTGAAGCAAGCTGAGGCAGAGATGTTTCAGTTAAAAGCAAACGAGGCGAAAGTGGAAGCAGAGAGGTTGGAAAGGATTGTGAAAGCGAAAAAGGAGAAGACGGAGGAGGAGTACGCGAGTAACTACTTGAAACTGAGGCTGAGTGAGGCAGAGGCTGAGAAGGAGTATCTGTTTGAAAAGATGAAAGAGCAAGAAAGTGGTGGAAATGGTGGTGAGACGTCACAAGCAGTGATGTACTCAAAGATCAGAGAAATGCTTCATGGGTACAATGCGTCGTCGCCAAGAGTAGATCCAAGATCAAACCAGCGAAATCCTTTCAGATCCAATCCTTAGAATGTCTGTCTATTGTAATCAAGTTCAGCTTCGAATCAATATAAGGTTGGATTTGTGTGTGAAGCCTTGTGGTCACTGTGCTGTATTCAAGTGTAGATTTAAGTTTTGCAAAGGATTGGTTTTGTGTTGAGGCCAGAATCTCCTGCAAGGCAGTGTTGCCAATGAGTTCACTGGGATTTAGCAGAGTTTGGGGATTTCTCAACTGGAGCTTCATGTGCTTCACTACTATGTCAGTTATTTAACTTACAGCCAAGCATTGTACCTTAAATATTTACATGTTAGCTAACATGAATGTGATTGTTGTGTATTCTATATTTTAACTGTTTATAACATTATTCAATCGTTTTCTATCTACAAAATAATTCAGATAGTTTATACAGTGTAGACCCTTTGATTCATTATTTTGTTGATAAATTCAATCTAATACTTTGATAAATTCATCAATCAAACCTGGATGTAATGAATTTTTTTTTAATAAAAAACCACTAGATTAAAGATTCGATCAATTTCTTACTACAAATACGTGATATACACATTTCAAGAAACAATAATAATGAAAATAAAATACCGTCACCAGTTGACCATAAAAGAAACAAAATATCGTCACCGACGTTTTCCCAATAAGATCCTAATCAAGTGGTTATAAATACGATCCAGATTTCTTACGAGGTTAAAAGTAGGAGAATTTGGAATATTTGGGGCAATGATGTAATATTCTGGAAGCTTAACGCGTATAGACGAATTGATAAGGAAGTCTTCATCTATACATTCATCTGCCATCATCGGGTTCTCCTGTCGACCCAAAAAAAACAACAAACCCTAGTGTTCCGTCCAAATTTCCGAACAAATTCGCCGGATCTGAAATTCGAATCGCAGTTTTTGGGAACGCGTAAATTCTGATTTCAAGATGTTTCTATCGCCTGGCCACTCTCCACGACAGATATCTTCTCCGACGCCGTCTTCTTATTCAGATGATGGTCTCCGTTCGACGCCTCGCAGCTCCTCCTCGGAGATCACTCCTCGGAACCCCAGAAAGCGGATGAGAGTCCTCGATGAGGACGCGTATGTTGAAGCTATCGAGAAGATCATCGAGCGCGATTACTTTCCGGATATATCCAAGCTTAGGGACCGGCTAGATTGGATCCAGGCGGTGAAAACCCGTGACCCGATTCAGATCCGAGATGCCCAGTTGAAGATTATCGAGAGGCGCGGAAAGAAGGCGGCGAATCATCATCCTGGGGACACCGAGGGTAAAACTCAAACCCCTGGATCTACTTTTCTGAGAAATTTTACTCCTTTGGATGAGTTTGATGGTAAGACCCCTAGAACTCCTGGAGTCTCTGGTAGAGAGTTACCTGGCGGTGGTGCTGATGATGGAGACGGAGGTGTAGATGTCGATATGTCCTTAGATGAGTTCTTTAGGAGATATACAAGTGAGGATAATGATAGCTTTTCGAAGATTTTGGAGAAGGTGAATAGGAAGAAGAAGGAGAAGTATGGCTATCTACTTGGAGGTGAAAAGGAGGATGGTAATCTGATTGAGGATGCAAAGAGAGACAGGATTACAGATGGGTATGGTACATCTTATCAGCCACCGAGCACTTTACAAGGATGGAAATATACAGCGAAGAATCTTCTGATGTATCATCCAGCTGATCGTGGTGAGGCACCCTTAACCGAAGAGGAAAGGGCGGTGAGGCTACTTGGATTGACAAAGGAGATAGTTAAAGGGAACACTCGTTTTCATGGCAAGACAATGGATTCTAGGCCGAGAGAAGATGGTTCAGTCGAGATTCTCTACACTCCAATCGCAGGCTCTTCCCCAATGCATATCTCAGGTAGGGACAGAGACAAATCTAAGAGGTATGATCTGGACGATCTAAGGAAAACTCCGAATCCTTTCTATGTGGAATCAGACAAAAGGGCAGATAACGGGTATAGTTTTGTTAGAACGCCATCCCCTGCACCTGGTCTTGATGAATCACCTTTTATAACTTGGGGTGAGATCGAAGGGACACCAATGAGATTAGATCTTGAGGATACACCCATTGATATTGGTGGTAGTGCTGATGGACCGCACTACAACATTCCATCTGCACCTCCAAGAGACGTAAGGGCACATTCTTTATCAAGGGATGCCTCGCGAAAACTGAGAGAGAGATCAAACAGTATGTTTAAGAAACCTCCGTTGCCTTCTCCTCATCGAAGTGGAAGTGCAAGTCCAAATGTTAGGACACTTTCACCTGCTGCTCAGAAGTTTTTCAGACGGGCAATAGCGAAATCGTCCTCTACTGTTGATGAGAGCCTCCGGGCAAGTTATCGAGGAGCGAGCCCTGGTGCTGTGACTCCTAAGAGTGTAAGAAGTGTATCCCGATTTGGCAAAGATAGGAGTACCGCGGATTCAAGGTCGCCTTGAGTTAGTGCAGATGGTTAAGGATGTGGAGGTTCTTTAAAAAAGTTATGAGTCTTTGAGGCTATGTTCTGTGTAATGATTAAAAATGTAAAGAAAACCCCATTATCTACTTATGTTTTTAGTTGAAGAATATGTTATATTTTGAATTTCGAGTCAAAAATTAATTTAAATTAAATCATCTTTGAATTTCGAGTTGCTTGGTGTTAATTATGCATTTATGTTTGTGTATCTTAACACTAAAGTGAGGAGGCTATCTAAAGAGTGATTTGAGTCATTCAGATTCACAAATTGTGGAGACTTCTCTGACAATCGTGAGCTCATGCCATTGAACCCCTAGAGATCTATTTCAGTAATGAAGGAATGCGACTCCACAAGTATCACATTCATTAAGCAGAATTATAAGTCTAATTCTTTGAAGCCAAACGGCACTGGAAATGGAGACAGATCAGAAACCATTTAGACCAACTAACAGGTTGTATGTGAAAGGAGTGTAAAATCGATGAGAAAAGTTGCTAACAAAAGCCCGTAATGCATGAAACATCGTCCAGAAGCTTTAAAGAACTCGAACATATATTTATATACATACAAGAAGAAACATCACAAGTGATTTTCAAAGACAACACTGAGGATAAAACCCAGGCAAGTAAAACGAAAGCAAGCAGGAAAACAAAATTTCACAATCATATATGGTACTGGTTCCAGAGCAGTTATAGTTAGATCATAGCAGCAACTGTCTCCACACAGGATTCAGCTCTTCCATTGTCAGAATCCAACACTTTCTTTGAAGCTTTGATGACAATTTCATTATTGATGTAATGCTTGCGACAAACGGGCATATAGACATCAGCTCCACCGATCAGCTCGGTTCTGGTGTCACAAGTCTTTCTTAGAGTAAAGAAAGCTTTCTGTCCACAAACCTCACACCTTGCAGTTAGCTTTGTTACAGAATCAGCTATTGGTATAATGTCAAGAACAGCACCAAAGCTCCTTCTGCATTTTGCCAGGAAGAATCATGTTCAAGTAACATTCAACAACCAAATTGTTATAACTTGAAGTAAAGTCTCAGATCACAGCTTTTGAAAGTAGAATCAATCACCTTAAATAGTCACCATCTAGGCCTGCAACAATCACTGTTTTGCCATCATCATCAGCGACTTTGCAACAAAACTCATAAAGATCTCCGAAGAATTGAGCCTCATCAATACCAATCACATCAAGCTGCCAATAATTGTAAGAGGAGGAAGAAAAAAAACACAATTTCAATGCAGATCCTTCACAATTTATGATCCAAAATATACAGAAACCATAGAATTTACCTTGTCGTAAGCAGCTTTTCCAAATTTCTCAGGAAATGACATTAGATCTGGAAGAGCCCAACAAGGGAATCCAATTCCATCGTGTGTCACCACCGAATCTTTGGCATATCTCGTATCCTTACTTGATTTCAGCATCGCAACACTTCTACATAACCAAAAGACGAAATTGAGAAATTAGACCACTGAATCGTTAAAATTCGCAGCGTGTCTGCGAACACTAACTCAAATCCGGGTCGGAAAACTCGAAGATCTGACAGATAGAATCCATGGAGATGATCAATTTTACCTTCCGACGCTGATCTCTGACTTGATTCGGCGGAGGAGAGAGGTTGATTTCCCAGAAAACATAGGACCCATGATAACATGAATAGCGCCGGACCCGCGATGTTCCTTATCGGCGATAACATCTCCGGCGATGTCACTGTCGAGATTTCGGAGCAAAAACGAAGCTTTGAGGGTCGCCATGGCAGAGACTTTTTGAAGAGAAATTATCTTGAGATGGGGATGAAAAGAAGAGAAAGATTAAACTTGCTTGTGGTTTTAGGTGGCGATGGTAAATAACTTGTCGATGATATATATAACAGTGATCCAGAGGTTGAAGAAGGAAGAAAATTGTAGGAGAAGATTTGTCAAAGATTGGAGTTTGAAATATTTGACATTTTGGAGGGAAAACATTTTTTAGAGGGAACTTTACTCTCTTTTCATAAAGCGGAAACACTAAAACCGACTTTTTATGTATTAAAAAAAAAAAAGACAAAAGACCTTTAAAGTTTGAAAATAATCGTATTCAGTTTCTCTTTAAATGTGGGCCGTAAGCCCAAAACACTTGGGCTTTTTAGGCCCTAAGTTGAGCATGTTCGCAGCCTTCTCCAGTTGAAGTGTTCCATCTTTCACTTAAATACATAATGTTTCTTGCTTCTTCCAATTTCGAATTTCAAGTTGCACCTTCATATCTAAAGCTTCAATACATAGTATAGTTTCAAGTACTTTTTCAATCATAAAATCAATGTCCAATCTTCGCGGTCAACACGATTTGATCGCGGTAATAAAAAATTTAAAATACATAGAGGAACAACGATTAGAAAAAGAGATGCACCACAAGTTTAAAGACAAATATATGTTGACATTATAACTTATGTGAATAAACATCCTAAATTAATCTTGATTATTCTTTTAAATATATGGAGTAGAAACAAAATATTCCAATAAGTTTTTTTTTTGGTAATATTTGTTAAATTTACGTGTAATAAATTGAAGGAAAGACGAAACTCCACATTTCCATACATACACACATAGTTTGGTTTGTAAAAACAAAAGCTTTCATTATAATGTAATGTAATTACACATATATATACATAGAGATACAGACATATCTTCTTCTTGCATCCTAAAAGCCTTTGTCTTTCTATCTCTACAACTCTCCCTCTTTCTCTCTCTATCTAGAGCTCAATATGTTTTTATTGAAGCCATTGAAATTGAGGGATTGAATCGGATTAATCAAAAACAAATAATTTGTATTCCTGTTTTGTTTTTCTCTCAATCTTTCATTTCTGGAGCAGATAAAATTATGCCCTCTATTCAAATCGTGCCTATCCTCAGATCTTAGTGTTTTCTCGACGAGATTCGGCATCTGGGTTTTAATCTGATTGGTGGGTTTTCGATAAATCTGGTTTTGATTCTTTGATCTGAGATTTCGATTCATGTTTGATTGGGATAGCCGTTTCCTTTTGCCCTCTGTATCCGATCAAAGCTCTCCGACATATTCTCTTAATTTTGTACTCCTTAATCCGTAGATGAAGGATCTGTTGTTCCTAGATTGAATCCGAGTGGCCCTTTTTCGGTCGTTGCCAGATACGATCGAAATCTGTGTGTTGCTCTGAATTGATTTTACGTTTGATCAGATTCTTAGAATCGATATGGAAATCTGATTCATCGTCCGCATAACAAAGCAAAACTTGCTTGTTGGCTTATGTTTTGATCTGCCAAAATTTTCTTCGATTTTCTGAAAAAGCCAAATCTGTTGTGTGCAGAGCAAAATGCAATCGGACAATGGAAAGCTTTTCATCGGCGGGATATCTTGGGACACCAATGAGGAACGTCTCAAGGAGTATTTCAGCAGCTTTGGAGAAGTGATCGAGGCTGTGATCTTGAAAGATCGCACCACAGGTCGTGCCCGTGGCTTCGGTTTTGTAGTGTTTGCTGATCCAGCTGTTGCTGAGATCGTTATTACGGAAAAGCATAATATTGATGGGAGATTGGTATGTATCTTCATGTTAGCACTCTTGTCGGCTTTCATTCTCTACAATGTAACTTGTTTTCGAAGCTTCTTTGTGCAATTAACCCTTCAAAAACCACATTTTGTTACCATTTCGTTCCCATTAACAATTTAAAAGTTTACATTATTGCATTGAATTGACGTTTCCTTCCTTCTTTGATTGGATTTTTGAGAAGAAATAAGCTTAGTTTTAAATTTTGATGATCTCATGCAGGTTGAAGCCAAGAAAGCTGTTCCCAGAGATGACCAGAACATAGTAAATAGAAGCAACAGCAGTAGCATCCAAGGATCACCAGGCGGTCCAGGTCGCACAAGGAAGATATTTGTTGGAGGATTACCTTCTTCGGTTACAGAGAGTGATTTCAAGACGTATTTTGAGCAGTTTGGGACAACTACAGATGTGGTTGTTATGTATGACCACAACACACAAAGGCCTAGAGGTTTTGGATTCATAACTTATGATTCCGAGGAGGCGGTTGAGAAAGTATTGCTCAAGACATTCCATGAACTAAACGGTAAAATGGTTGAGGTTAAGCGAGCTGTTCCAAAGGAGTTATCTCCAGGTCCAAGTCGCAGCCCGCTTGGTGCTGGTTACAGCTACGGAGTTAATAGGGTGAGTAACCTCCTTAATGGATATGCTCAAGGATTTAATCCCGCTGCAGTTGGAGGTTATGGTCTTAGGATGGATGGTCGTTTCAGTCCGGTTGGTGGTGGTAGAAGTGGCTTTGCAAATTTTGGCTCTGGATATGGGATGAATGTGAACTTTGAACAGGGCCTACCCACAGGGTTCACGGGAGGTACAAGTTTCAATGGAAACGTTGACTATGGTCGAGGAATGAGCCCATACTACATTGGTAACACAAACCGGTTTGGTCCTGCGGTTGGTTATGAAGGAGGCAATGGAGGAGGAAACTCATCCTTCTTTAGTTCGGTTACACCGAAACTATGGGGAAACAACGGGGGTCTTAACTATAACAACAACACTACAAACTCGAATTCCAATACATACATGGGAGGATCAACAAGTGGGAACAACACACTTAGCAGTCCATTTGGAAATTTGGGAGTCAATTGGGGCGCCCCTGGAGGAGGAAACAATGCTGTTGGTAACGAGAATGTGAAGTTTGGTTATGGAGGAAACGGTGAGTCTGGTTTTGGGTTGGGGACAGGTGGTTATGCAGCAAGAAACATAGGGGTTAGCAAGGCAGCACCATCATCTTCATTCTCTTCTGCCTCGGCAGCTAACAACACGGGTTACGATGCAGCAGGACTTGGAGAGTTTTACGGGAATGGTGCAGTCTATAGTGATCCCACATGGAGATCACCAACTCCTGAGACAGAAGGGCCTGCTGCTTTTAGCTATGGGATTGGAGGAGGAGGTCCTTCTTCGGATGTTTCAGCTAGAAGTGCGTCTCCAGGTTATGTTGGCAGTTACAGTGTGAACAAGAGGCAATCAAACAGAGGTAATTTGAGTAATCTTTTCTTTAAAACGTGATTCAATAACTAAAGAATGCCATGAATTAATTGATAAGTAAGGGAATAGAAATCCTAGATAGTTTCCAAATCACACTTTGACTTGATTATCCTCTTCTTCTTTCGGGAATAAACAAACCATTCTTTAGGGTGTTGAACTAATAGTGAATTGGCTTTTCCTCAGAAAGAGAAACTTGCTTGCATTCATAATGCTGCGTCCTTACTAGTTTCTAGTTCATCAGGATGAAAGTTTATTTCCGTGTTAGATATGCGCTCTAGGAAAGTAGCTAAATCTTATGCATTTCCCAAACCAGAGTCTCTGAGAGGTCTAAGAAACTTGTGATGACGAAACCCGTTGCATTACTGGTTTCCTATCACCCTTCTTTTTCATCTCTGAATTAGTTTCCCCTTTTTTTCGCTTTGTGTTGCAGGAATTGCTACTTAGTACAATCGTTTTTGTTTTACCACGATATTGTAGGCGAGCCATCACGGTGAACGATCTGTGTCTGTTGGCGAATCTTTTAGATTATCTTCTCCTTCATACAAAGCCCATGAGGACGAAACTTGATCATATCATCAGCTAGAGCTAACCAGAAAATCCCACAGATTTTTCTGTCATGGTTTGGTTTTCTAAATTCATTGCTCCTCCTAGGCTTTTTTTTTCTGCTTTCTTTTCCCTATTTTTGTTTTTTTTTTGGTTTTCCTTTAAATGAGGGACAGAAGAAACTGTATCAGTCTCCGGCGAGGCGGTAATACATAAGAAGAGTTCAAAACAAAAACCCAAAAAAAAAGATGATTCTTCTTCCTCTCAGTTTTCTTTATTGTCATGTAATGGTTCTTCTTCTTTTTCTTCTTCTTCTTCATGTGGTTATGGTTAAGGTTTGTGTTTTGAGGCAGATTGTACTAGAGGCTATGTTTCTTTTGTTTTGTCGTTTTTAATGTTTTTGTTTTCGATAGTGTGAGATATGGAAAAGAGTATTTAGCCATGTAGGGCTTTCGAGAATAAGTCTTTTTATCACTATGAGATTATTTTGTTCTCAGGCTGTTTGTATGTCTTATGCGAACGCAACCAAACTCGTTTCTGTTGATGTACTTCTATTTTTATAGAAACTATTTTTATGTTTTATTGATTTATCTCTTGTGCTATTCTTTAATACTGCAATGACTGACTAACATTCCTTGATCGCTCTGGCTGTCCATATGTTTTAATCAAGAAGAATTTAACATCGTTTTCTTAGCAATTGTCTTTTCCCTATTACTATGAATCCATACTGATTATTTGACTTATGATATACCAATTTTTATTTATCCTCCTCACAATTTCGTAACTCAAACATGATTTGTGAATTTGGATTGTTGGAATCCTAGAGCAACATAAATGGGTGCAAGTCTTCGCATAGAACATCGAATAGACTACCTAGTTTCAATATCTAAACGACGTCTTGGACGAACTAATTAATCTGATGAAAGAGGCGAATAATGAAACATTTTGCTAGAAAAGATTTTTCGGCGTTTAGAAATTTTAAATTTCACTGTTGTAACTATACAAAGCTACATCATGTTGTGCAAATTAAAAACTCATATCAATGATTTTTCATTAGGAGCAACCAATTTATGGTGATCTGAAGCATTGACCATGTTAGATTAGATTCGAATCAAGTTTTTTTGTTTCAATCATGACTGGCCAACATGACGGCCTAAGTGACAAAAGTATTAAGTCCGGCAGATTAATTTCTAAGTTTTAGAGCGGGACCTTCCCAAAAAAAATAAAAGAAGAAACTTAGGAGCCAAGCCACCACTAACGGTGTTGAAAATATTGGATATCCCTCAAAAATTGTATGGCCTTTTTTTTTTTAAGGCTTATAACGTAAATCTCGATACCAATGAAATGATCACATTTTTCTTTACTGATTAGTTAAATGAAATAATGCGTATAAAAGATTTAAGATGTCCTTCGTTGCCGTAAAACTCTATATAATATAGTGAGGCAAATGAAATAAATGAATAAATGAATATTATTTAAAGGGTCAAAAAGGGCATAATGGATGCATCCATTGTGGAATTAGATAGAATGCGAGCATACATCATAGACCATAGTTAACTTGTGTATTGGAAAACAAACAATATTGAATGGGTGCGCTTAATAGTGTTGAGAGCTTCTACTTCATTGTTGGGGTGTGGTGGTCACGGGACCGCTGCAAGCTTTAGGGCTCTGAGATCCCAAGAGTTGTGGACTAACGTTTGAGCACTGGAAAGTGGCTGGACCATCCGCTCCACTGTACGCGATATCAATGTCTCCAATCTCCACCTTCTGGCAAGGATATCCCTTGCTGCACAACAGCTTCACTGCATCCTTGTTCCCTGATGTTCCTCTGATGTTCTTGAAGCTTATGTTCACCAGCTTGATCGTTGATGCTTTCTGCTTGTTGCATTGGTTCCAAGGGCAGTACTCTTGGTCGATGAGGATTGGGTTGCTAACGTTCTTGACAATGATATCCTCAAAATGAATATCGGAGGCTGTGGTGGAGCAAGCAGCAGATGGCCATGTCTTGATCCTCAAACCATTGTCAGTCTCTTGGAGGGTGCAGTTCACGACTCTAATGCCGCTCACATCTTCCTCGTGTCCGTACCTTCCAAGGCTTCCGACACTGATTCCGTGTCCTGGACCGCACACGACTTTCTCCACGTGAAGGTTCTTCATGCCGTCTCCGACAGAGATGCAGTCGTCTCCGGTGGAGATGAAGGAGTTAAGGATCTTGACTCCGTCACTTCTTCCCAAATGGATCCCGTCTGTGTTGGGACTGTCTTCTGGAGCGGTGATCTTGATGTTATCCATGGTCATGTTCTTGGCTCCGAGCACGTTTATGTGGAAGTTCTTGGCATCGATCGAGGATATGTCTTTGATCTCAGCGTTCTCCACGAAATCAAACCTTACACTCTGCACAAATAAAGCAGATAAACATGATCAGTGTTGGCGCTAAGGCCAACTACAAAACTTGGTATAAGTGATATTAAAAATCTCATCAAAGGCAGTTTTAAAGAAACATACGATGGGAAGTTTCTTGCACTCGAAAGTCTTGTGGCAGTTGTTGACCCTCCAAGCTGCGTTTCCTTCACCGTCGAAGGCTCCACCTCCGTTCAACTTGAACCCATTGATGTTGCCAAAGACGACCCATTTGTCCTTTCCGTGGTTGGTGTTACCGTCAGCTTTGACAGTGCCTTGAAGGGTGATCTCGACTGGAGCCTTGCATGGACCCCTCATCTCGATCTCACCAAGCTTGAACTCTCCTTTTGGGATCACCACTTTGCTTGGTGACGTAGATTGGCATGCCGATGTGAATGCTTTCAAAAGTGCCTGCACATATCATATCAACCCTAATTATAACGACTAAGCCAAAAATATATGGTTTGTAGGTTTCTTGAGGAACAAGAAAAGGAAAAGCAATAGCACTGACCTGAGTAATATCAGAACCCGATGAAGAACCAATGGTGAATACCTCAGCATTGGCTGAAATTCCCAACAAACAGAGAACGAGAATTGTAGAAACTGCAAAATGTGCACCCATTATTGTTTATTTAATTACTACTAATATTACTATTTTACTATTCAACGTTGATTTGTTCTCTGTGATTTGATTAAGCTCAAGTTTACATTTATATAGTGGGTTGGGTGGAGAGATGTTCAAGACTAATTTTTCTCACCACCTCTCGTTTTTTTTTAGGTTGTTTGACCCCTGTTTTAGGAAGTCTCAAGTCTGATGTCTAATTTTGTATTTGTAAAACTAAAAAGTATCTAATACAGAAAACAAGAAATTTTTGCTTTTTAATATATTGTAATTTTAGATGTTGCTTTATTCAAAAATATTATATGTAAAAATGTCACAAAACTATTTATGAACTATAAATGAAAATTTTAAGTTTTTATGAACTGTAAATGAAAGTTTTAATAACTTTTCATGTAACACAATTGAGAACGCTGTTCTACAAGATTAAGCTAATTTTTGAATATATATTTTTAAAAAAAAAAATAAAATTGAATCTGTTTTAGAAAGTTATGTAGCAAAAATTATGTTTTGTTGACTTATGACAAACCAACTTTCTATTTTGGCTAAAGATTATAAATCAACTTTAGTTACTGTTTGACTAACTCAATCAAATTGACTAATAAAATAAAATTATAAACGACCAGGTATCATACAAAATATGGTCAGGTTAATAGTTTAGGGCATGCACAAACATTCATGTACATGCAAAATGGTACTCGTTGATGTTTGCCGTTGATTTAAGTGATATCGAAGCATGTTGAGATATTAAGCTCAAGGCCTCAAGCACTGACGCACACAATAATACCACTTAATTGATTTATTTTTCCCATTTAAACCCACACATGCATGTGCCAGGTGTGATGTGTTTCAAGGGATCCATCGAAAGTACAACATAGTTGCTAGATTTTGAGTGATGCTCCCAAATCCCAATTTAAGGTTGTCTTTTTTTTTATATAAAAAAAACCGAGTAATCTATCAACGGCAATTTTGTCATTTAGTCAGCCTTTACCGGGACGTCCTATGCTCGATCTTTGAAACGGTTTTTTCGGGGGCATTCTGTCTTTATAGTTGGTTGTCTCAGAGTAAACTGAATAAAGGAATGTTCCAACAACACGCGGGTCTCAAAGCATGCGAAACTTGAGTTTTGTTGTAACTTTCAATCAAGTTTTGTTTTTAACATGAAATACCTTATTAAAATTAGCAACATCAGTATAAAATTTATGAGTGCTTCAACGTGAACCAAAACCAATCCAATCCAAAAAAGATTATTATTCAACTTGAATAAACACGGACCAGCCTTAGTTGATCTAATTAAACTAAGAGAAATTCGATAGTGGAATCTTATCGAGATGAATGGTTAGAATAGCTAAATTATCTTGAGGGGCTAGCAAGATCGATGAATATCATTTATGAGTAAATTGTAGTTTCAAGTAATATATAAAATACATAACATAATTTATTTATTACCAATTATTTAGATATATGTTCCCAATCAAGAATTTAAAAAGAGATCGACTTGTATGCAGAAAAGATATTATATAAATCTTTTAGTTTTATTACATCAGTATGCACGCACACATCTAAATACATGTGTTGGCATCAAAAAGAAACTTTTTTTTTTTTACAGTTTTTTTCAAAAGTCTCCTTTATGTGACTTTCAAGAAAAAAGTTTAAAAGAATGGGAAACAAAATTGGATATGAAGGCCCTACATTATACTTAGGAGGAGGAGCCAGGTGCCATGACGGCAGATCCACCGCTACAAGCCTTAGGGACCTGGGTACCGACAAGCTTAGGGTTGACGTTAGAGCACTGGAAAGTGGGTGGACCATCGGCTCCTTTGTACTCAATGTTAATGTCTCCAATCTCAACGTTCTCACATGGAATCCCCTTGCTGCACAATAGCTTCACTGCGTCTTTGTTTCCTGATGTTCCTCTAATCTTCCTGAAGCTTATGTCCACCAGCTTAATCGTTGATGGTTTCTGCAAATTACCAAAAAAAAAACACACATTTGGGAATCAGATTCATCTACCAATTAACATGGTGAATATATCCTCCTCAAGATTCAAGAACAAGATATGAAAGATAGGTTATACCTGCTTGTTGCATTGGTTCCAAGGGCAGTACTCCTGGTCGATGAGGATTGGGTTGCTAACGTTTTGAAGGATGATATCCTCGAAATGAATACCGGAGGCTGTGGTGGTGCATTTAGCAGATGGCCATGTCTTGATCCTGAGACCATTGTCAGTACCCACTAGGGTGCAGTTCACAACCCTAACGCCTGCGACATCTTCTTCAAAGCCGTACCTTCCAAGGCTTCCAACACTGATTCCGTGTCCAGGACCACACACGACTTTCTCCACGAGAAGATTCTTCATACCGTCTCCGACCGAGATGCAGTCATCTCCGGTGGCGATCTTAGAGTTGAGGATCTTGACTCCGTCACATCTTCCCAAATGGATACCGTCAGTGTTGGGGCTTTCTGCTGGAGCGCTGATCTTGATGTTATCAAATGTCATGTTCTTGCCACTGATAACGTTTATGTGGAAGTTCTTTGAATCCATTGAGGTTATGTCTCTTATGTCAGCGTTATCCACGAAATCAAACCGTAAACTCTGCAACAACAACAACAACAACATAATACAAATGCGCAATCAATGATCATACAAAACATGCACAATTGGTAGTAATTAATATTTAGAGAAATCTCAAAAAAGTAGGTTTGGCTATAATAAAGACAGAAACACCTACGATGGGAAGTTTCTTGCACTCGAAAGTCTTGTGGCAGTTATTGGTCCTCCAAGCTGCATTGCCTTCACCGTCAAATATTCCACCTCCGTTCAACTTAAACCCATTAATTTTTTCGAAGACGACCCATCTCTCCTTTCCTTGCATATTACCGTCAGCTTTGACAGTGCCTTGCAGTGTGATCTCGACTGGAGATTTGCATGGACCTGTCATCGCGATCTCGCCAAGCTTGTACTCACCTTTTGGGATCAACACCTGGCTCGGTGCCGGAGCTTGGCATGCCGATGTGAATGCTTTTAGAAGTGCCTGCATTGATCAAACCCAACCGATCGAGCACGTAAGTAAGCCCAAAATGTAATGGTTTATAGGTTGCTTGGGGTGCAAGAAATGAAAAGCATTGTATACAACTGACCTGAGTGATATCAGAACCTGGAGCACCAGGAACCCTGAACACCTCGGCATTGGCTGAATATCCCAGCAAACATAGAACCAAAATAGTAGATATTCCGAAATAGGAACCCATTCTTTATTTTATTTTATTTTTTATTATTTTATTTTATTTTTTATTTATTTATTTTATTTATTTTTTGGTTTTTTGAGATTTTAACGAAGCATCTGCTTCTTTATATAGTGCCTTGAATAGAGAGATGTTGAAGCACCGTTTTCTCTCAACGTCTCGTTTTTTAGGTTATTTGATCTCATTTTAAGGAGAAACTAGCGTATTGACCCCAAAAAGAGAGGAGAAACTAGCGTTTATTGAACAAAAGACTTGTTCTAGTCATGTTCGTATTTAATCCCCCGAAAAATAGCATTCTTATAAATATAGTACTCTATCTAAACAAGTTTTTAAAATAAGAAATTAATTAGCTGAAATATGATATCATATACTGATATACACTCGGAAAAAGTGAACCCTATTCGAACAAAACAATTGTTTACGCTTAGGTTTACATGTTTTCATGTTGGAATAGTGTGCATTTTTTACTGAAATTAACCACTATACTCTTATCAAAACTCTTTTATAAATTGTAAATACAGATTCTAGATGCAAACAAAAAGGAAGTTATTTGTGTTTATAATTTGTAGGAAATGTTTATTTAACTCCGAAAAGTTGAAATATTCATTTTCAAAAATATAATGGTATTTTGATTGGTAAACGCAACTCAAATACACCTATATATTTACGTTTGTATTACAGTAAAGTAAAAAGGCATAATTACTAAACGCAACTCAAATACAAATATTTACGGTTGTATTATAAATATGGTATATTGTGATAAGTAAATTTTACTTTTTAAAATATAAAATAAGGTGATGAAATCGATGCGAAAATCATGTTAGACCATATTTATCAATCGTTTCTGTTGGATTTCTTGTGATTAAATGGGCTTTTTTTAATGGAAAAAGTGGGTAAAAAAAGTAGGATCGTTTCTTCTTTAAGGATTAGAAGGATCAGTTTCTTCTGCTTACGTGGCATACTGTTATTGGTTCTCACAAAAGGGACATTTTTTTGGCATGGAAATGTTTTTCTTTGCAATCATTCTCTCCCTCGTTGAAAAAAAAAATTCTTCAACTTCTTCAATAGAGAGAACTCGACTTCTCCGATGGCTGATTTTTGGGTTTAGTCAAAATCTTCGAAGTCTCCGGCAGAGAACTTGCATCACCGCCGTCTGCATGTCGTCCAATCGTCCAATCGCATCATCGGCAGAGATTCTGCTTAGATGGTTTCATGAGAAATTCAGAAGATGATTTCGACTTCTTCGACTTCTCAGAATCCTTTCCTGATCAAAAGGTAATTTCGATTCCAAATCTAAATTTCTCTGTTTTAGAAATGAAATTTTCCAATTGTAAATTGATTTGTGTATAGATTTTATGGTTTGATTTTCGGTGGAGATTGAGTTTCTCCAATATACATCAAAAAAGTTTAGGTTTTTTGCTGAGTTTCTACCCTCAACTTTATCACTATAATAATCAAGTAGAAACTCATGTGGATTTCTCTAATCATGCTCTTAGCGTCTGAACTTTAGCTCAATTTAAAATTGTGATGCGTGAAGTTTGAATCCTATCGGTGATCGGTCTATGTAGAGCGCGCGTGTCGTTGTGTAGACAACAGCATGCCTTTATCGAATGCATGTTTAATTTATAGTACTTAGAGGTGCGTAGTGTATAGCTTCTATTGTTCTTACGCAATCGTGTTGGGGATTAGAACCTGTAAAGGACTTCTCTCCAGATTCGGCATTGACATTTTTTTTTTTTTACCTAAACTAAACCGAAATTTGAATATCCTAATTCAACCGAACCGAACTTTAATTTTGGTGTACTTTTTGTGTCTTTGAATCATTTACAGCTCTTTGAAAGTAAGTACTCTAACTATATATGATGACGTAACAATTTTTCTCAAGTGACAAGATGATAGTGAAAAGATTGTAGTCTAAATATAAGAAGAAAGATAAAGATATGCCATATACCTAACAGCTTCACTATAAAAATGTGATTTTAGATCAGTCTTTTGATGGTGTATTAGTGTTTTACTAGCGGTGTCAGAAGCCATAAGACCATCTCCAACCTTGAACCCCATTGAAGGCTTTATCAATTTTTTTATTAATTTTTTTGAGAAAATTTTTTTCGATGAACTCTATGGAAAAATTGGTGTCCAACCCTGAACCCCTTCAAGGAGTTTTTTGAATTATTATAGTAATTTTTTTTTTCAAATTTTTTTTTTTCTGAAAATCAATTTTAAACATTTAATTTATTATAATTTCAAATAAATTGTTCATTACATATAATTAAAAATACATGAGAAAAAGATTAAACAAACTTATTCATTACATATAATTAAAACACAAAAAAAAACATTAAACCAAATGTCCAAATTTCTGTCAAACATATTTTTTCCAGAAAAAAAAAATCCGATACCACTTAACTTTATTTTCTCTCTTTTTTCTGCTTCAACTAATAAAAACTTCACACGTGGCCGATGAACCCCTTCCTGAACCGCTGCTTTAAGTCCATCAGGAAGCACCGCTGCTTTCAATATTGGGCTTTTATTCTTTATTTTAAATCAAAAAATGCCCAATATTACTATCGATGAACCCCCAATTTACTCAGCGTTGGAGCTGGTCTAAGCCTAATTATCTGTTAGCGGAAGAGATCGTTTCATTTTCTTCATATAGTTTCAATTTTTCATATATGGTGATTCATAAGGTGAAATGTACGATGATAATCGGTTGAGCCCAAGTAAGGAGGAGGGAAGCCGTTACTAATTAAAGGTTTTAAGGTGATGAATATAGCTAATTAATAATACAGAGAGAAAAGCGAAATTGTTGGTGATGGCAGAATGTGGAACAGAAACTGGTGAGCAATGGAGACTAACATGAATGTCAAATAGTGTACAATATAGATACTGTATTTGAATTTATATGAAATATAAAAAAAAGCATACCCTTTAAATTTCAATGATACTATTATTTATTATATAAAAGTGTAAAAACTTGCAATTTGCGAATCACACAAAAATATATTACTATCCAATCACGAGTCACTCTTCAGCTAATAAAGTACAAGCTTGAAGGGACTATTATCTATAGATATCCATATCATTTATCCGTAAGAGACAAAAAAAACCTCAACAAAAATAAAAAGTTATTTCAAAACTTTCATCGCACCAAAATCAAAGCGTCTTCACGGCCAGATTGGATGGATGCATGGTTGGACTGGCAACGTTCAAGGACCTGGTTTAGCGACTTCAGTGCAAGCTGGTGGAACC
Organism: Eutrema salsugineum; assembly: GCF_000478725.1. Lineage (NCBI taxonomy): Eukaryota > Viridiplantae > Streptophyta > Magnoliopsida > Brassicales > Brassicaceae > Eutrema > Eutrema salsugineum. Next base: position 6,888,715 of record NW_006256885.1, on the reverse strand, counting down.
ATCTTTCCGCTGACAACAGGCTTTACATTAGAACATGCCGACACAGCTGGTCCCTCTTTACCGTTGTGGACCAAGTTAATGTCAGCGAAGGCAAAATTAGTGCACGGTACGCCTGGACTGCACAGTAGCTTCACAGCCACCTTTGACGCTGATGTGCCCCTAATGTTCTTAAATGACACGTCCGACAACTTCACTTTGGATGGTGCCTGCACATATATATTAATTCAAGAAACACTTAATTAAAAGTTTTACCAAACATACATAATACCAAAGTATATGTATAACTCCTATAGATAGTAAAGATTTGATTGAGTTACATATATATATACCTGACTTTTGCATGTGCCATGGGGGCAATACACTTGGTCGACGAGAATGGGAGTGCTAACATTGTCCATTGTGATATCATCGAAAAGAATGTTGGAGGCGATTCCAGGGGGAGATCCGGGCCACGTCTTGATGCGAACACCATTATCGGTGTTTTTGATGAGGGTTTTCCTTATGGTGACTCCTCTTACTGGTTGCTCATTAGGGTACTTTCCAAGACTGCCGATGGCAATGCCGTGTCCTGGTCCACATTCTACGTTTTCAACAAGGAGATTCTCAGTACCATCTCCTATTGAAATGCAGTCATCTCCGGTTCTAATCTTTGATTCTCTTAAGATGACGCCATTTGACCTTCCGATGTGGATACCATCAGTGTTGAGACTCTCCGGAGGTGCATCAATACCAATATTCTGAAATGTTACGTTCTTGCAGTCTATGATGTTCATGTGGAAAAGTTTGCTGTTTGTTGATGTTATACCGATAATCTTCGAGTTTGTGAGGCCCGTGAATCGGATATTCTGTTATCAAAATCCATATTGTATATATATACTTACCGAGTTAGTAAAATTATATATATTCAAATAATTTTTTTTTTTAAAAAACACGCTTATATATATATATGATGTAAATGATAGTTAAAATGCTTACGATGGGGAGAGTGTTGCATTTGCCAGTTTTAGCGCAGTCATTGACCTTCCAAGCGATGGCGCCTTGACCGTCAAAAATGGCTCCGTTTCCATTTATAGTGAAATCAGTGAGCTTTTCGAACTCAAGCCATCCGCAGTGAGGTTTACCACCACCAAGCCAGTTAGGTGGAGCCTTTAGATTACCATTCACTTCGAAAGTGATTGGTCCTTTGCATGGACCTTTGAACTCTATGTTATTCACCAAATACTCACCCTTTGGTACTAAAATCGTGCTCGGTGATGCTGATGCACACGCTTCTTTCCATGCAGCCGCAAATGCCTAAACATACATATATCAATGATCAATACACGCCACGTGTAGACAATTAATATAAGGTTTAACAGCTGGTACGTACCCCACTGTCATCGGTTTTGCCATCTGCTTTAGCTCCTGATGCTTTAACATCAATTGATGCTCCGCTTCCTTTGAATCCTAGTTTAGCTCCAATTGGTGCAATGCTTCCTTTGAATCCTTCTGCTATTCTAGCACCAAGTGGTGCAGCTGCTGGTCCATTGCTTCCTGTCATTCCTTTGAATCCTGCTGCTACTTTAGCACCGATTGGTGCTGCCGTTTCTTTTACTTTGGCACCGATCGGAGCTGCCGTTTCTTTGACCTCTGCACCGATCGGAGCCGCCGTTTCTTTGACCTTAGCACCGATCGGAGCTGCCGTTTCTTTGACTTTAGCACCCGTTTCTTTGACTTTTTCTGTTATTTTTTGGCCAAGTGGTGCAGCTGCAGAAGGTGTATCATCATCATCGGTTTCTCTCAAAAATTTAGCCCCGTTTGCTGTTGTGATGGCCACAAACACTAGTACTCCAATAAACACCGTCTTTGCTTTGCGCAAATCCACCATTTTTTTTTTTTTTTATTATCTTTCAAATTTATTGATTTTCTACTTTTTTTTTATTACCTTCTTCTTTTTCTTTTTCTTTTTTTTAGGTTTTTTTTTCTTTTTTTTTTCTGCTTTGGTGTGATGACTCGAGAGTTCGTTTTATAGAGGAGCAGAAGGAGTTGAGAACCACAAACTCATATCTACCTAAAAATAGTTCTGAGGAATGATTATGTTTGAGGTATAGCGAGAAAATCATGCATGATCCTTTGACTTGGTGCGTTTTCTATATATACATACATCTTTTTATGTATAATTTTATAAGTGTTGGTTCATTCTTTTTTGGTTACACTAAATTAAACTTTGAACGTTTAGCCAAAAAATAAAAGGATTATTTATATTTCAAATCAATTGAACCAATAAAATATATTATAAACATAGTTTGTTCCATTTCAAGGTAAACATTTTGTGTTTGTATTCAATTCTAGTTCATATTTGGATTCCCGGCAACGGAATTTGTTTCTAGATATTGAACAAAAGGAATATGAATTGTATACCCAAAAAAAAAAAAGAAATATATGAATTAACTCATTTGGGCCCAAACGTGAAGAGTGGTTAATGGGCTTGGTGTGAGATGAACAATTATCAAAATTATCATTTCCTTTTTTTTTGGTGCGAAACCCTAAAAGAAAAAAAGAGAGGGAAAAATGGATAGCGGCGGCGATAGTGTCGCAATCGGAGATTACGACGTTGAGATGAAGAGAGAAAAGCTGAAATCAGTTCTCTCTCAGCTACTTGCGGATCCAATTCTCGCAGACGTTCCAAGGAACCCTACTCTTTCGGATGTCGTCACTCTTGTCAGCCTTGAGAAGGGAAGCGCTATGCGTCTCTCCATCGTCAAGCTCGACGGCTACTCCCTGGGTATGCTTTTGTAATCTCATAGATGCATTTTGTCGAACAAGTGGTGTGCATTGTAGAGTTTCATGGTTTTCTTGTTCCTTTCTCTTGGCAGATGTTGCGGTCATGAATTCAGCTACTTTGAAGGATCTGAAGCTTTTGATCAAGAAGAAAGTTACTGAGATGGAGCAAGCAAACATGGGTCATCGTCATATATCTTGGTATAGCCTCTTTTTTACCTTTCCTTGTATTCCTTTTTTTTTCTCGGAATTTAGAATACTTGTTATTATAGGAGTTGTTGGGATTATGTAGGAAGCATGTATGGTCAAACTTCTGCCTTTCGTACAATAATGAGAAGTTGCTTGACGACGATACTGTTCTTCAGGATGTCGGAATCCGAAACAACTCTCAGGTTTACCTCTAATATTATCCCATTTCATCTCAAATAAGAGCTCTGTTATTGTTACTATATGATCATACAACCATTTGAAATAAAAAGCTCTGTGTTTTTTGATTGATCATCCATGAATACAGGTGACATTCGTTCCATATGTGATGAAGAAGGGTCCGGGAAGACACTCAAAGAGGAGGAAGCATCGTCTCTTTCGTTCGCTCCATAAGACTTGTTGAAGCCTTTTTACATATGATGGTAACCAAAACCAGTCTCTCTCCTTTATTTACGTCTTAGATAGCATTGGTAGGTTTGATCCCGGGTTTTCAACCAAGCCTAGCTATGTCATTCAAATATTTGAGCTAAGAAATGGGACATTAAAACGGGGTGCTCAGTTTCACTGGATATATTTGAAGATCAGTTATGGTTCTCTTCTTCTTTTCTTTACGTAATGATCAACTGATTAGAGACGTTAGGTCTGATATGTTTTTGAAACTGAATCAAGATTCCCAGTGATGAAAGTTTTAGTAATCTGGAACGGTGAGAAATTGGGGCTCCCTCCTGGGAATTTCTCATGGAGGTTTTTGAGGAACCATTGCTGTAGATGTTTGGCAACTTCTGAGGGTTTCTTCGCTGCGTAACAAAAATGGCAAAAAATGAAATGTTAAAATCTTGTATGTAGATAGGAAATTTATGTTTTTGTCGTATCACCAAATTTATGCTTGATACAAAAGTATAGTAAGAGATTGTATAATTTTTTTTGTGCTTGTTTTCCTTCCTTAAAGCGCACGACAACTGAAGAGATCCTCTTAAACATGTTTTTCTCTTATATACTTTTATGTTATGAAACAGTTTTGTCTTATGATTTTTCGTGATACAAAAAAGGATGCTTATGAGTCTACATTGTCAGTTGATTTTGCAAAGGTATCCATCCAAGTTATAGTTTTTTTTTTCTTTCCATAAAGACATTTTCTGACTCATCATATCAAACATTCAAAACTCCTGAATCTTGATTTTCCGCATTCAAACAGCGAAGGTGGAGTTGATAGTCTGAGCCATGCGATACTATCCCTTGAAGAAAGAGGTGACCAAAAAAAACAGCAACATTGCTTCTCCCAAATAAGTAGTGCACTATCACCGGATCATTGAAAAACGCTCTGGAGAATCTCGTAAGCAACGTAAATCTTAAGTGCAGCAATTGGCGTTGATGATTATGGTTAGGACGATAAATAAATGTAGTAGAAAAAAGTAGCAATTGTAAATGAAGATGTCTGCAAAATACTGTTGAAAACTAAAAAGTAAAACAAATTATCATTCAAATTTTTACGAAGCAAAAATCTTATCGCACCCATTATAGTCTCACATTAATACACCCACACGTGTATGACATGTTCGGACCACTCTTCTGGAATTCTCCATATATCGAACCATAGGTTGAGATGCACCTTAAAGAATAATACAGGCCAATCACGTAACTGATGATGGCGAATTCGATTCTTGTAAGAAACAAAATAATTAAAAGCTCGTGTCAAAGTCAACACAATTAAGAATTGACATCTTGTCTTAAAATTGCTTAAATTTAAAATTTTGAAATATAGAGATGGACCTACAAATGTCTATTCTCCGATGCTAAATCATATAATTACAGCCTACAAACAAAAATAATGCGTATTAAGTGTTTGGGAAAAACCAAAGTGGTGGAGAACTTGTGCACCTCTTACTTTTTAGCCTTTGAAGAACACACACGGCACAACTGCCCCCACCCACCATTTTCTTTTCTACTTACCTCTTTTTATACCTATCTATTATTACAAGCCCTTTAATTACTACTATTTAATGAACTCTTCGAAAATAATATGTACTATTCATGAAGCTCTAATGAAAACTTAAAATTCAACAGTTTCGCACTAGATTTATGATGAAACAGAGGCAAGATAAATTAACTCATATTTTCATGAGATTTTCCAAGTTGAAATTCTAAACTATGAGTTAAAATAAACTTGTTTTAGAGTAACCCTTGGTTTAGTTCGACCAGAAGAAAACCAAATGATCAGTAACCTTTAGTAAGGGGTATTTGATACAGTGGTTTTAAATTTTAGGTCGTCGCGGAACATTTCGAATTCAAATCTATAGATTTCAAATAAAAATTAATATAGAAACGAAACTATAATTAGAAACTCTCTTAAGAACTTCTTTATTTTTTATCCTAACTCTTCATATGAGTTATGTTTACACGCTAATTATGACCGAAACCCAGCAAAACAAATAGAGTTACTTTAATATTTAAGTCTCAACTAAATTGGATTTGAATTAAATGCTTATCTCGCCCATTAACATATGTAATATCGACGAAGAACGGAAGAAGTCTTATTATATTGGTTCAAAAAGAAAAGTCTAATATGATCTTTTTCTCAAAAAAAAGTCTAATATGATCTTCATCACAAAATAACTCTCCAACGCCAATTAGAAATTAAATACTTTATTTTATTTTTCCTTTCAACAATTAAGAAAGCACGAAAATGGAAATTTGAGGGCTATCACAATTGTTTAAAAAAAAAAAGGAAATTTGAAAATACAATCGAAAGGGTGAGATTTACTGTTCGATTTTTAAAAACCTTAGATAATAAAAAGTAAAAGGAAAGAGAGGACTTTTGCATGAGTTGGCTACTTCTTTTTTTTGTTCTTATTATTAAAGTCTTTAAAGAAAAACTATTTTATAAAAATAAAGTGTTGCTCTGTCATCATCACACTTTCCCCTCCCTTTTGTTTCCTTCCCCGTTTTCTTTATTCTCTTTTGACAATCCGCAACTCCATTCTCATCCTACGGTCTAGATCTCTCCAATCATCATCTTTCTTTGTTCCAACTCAATTTTTATAAAAATTAAAATTTAGATAATAAACTTTTCCACGAGAGAATTATAATTTTTTGTGATGCCTATTCAACGTACCCTCCTTTTTTTCCTCCATCATCTTCATCATCTTCTTCTTCTTCTCTCTCTCCATCTCAAGATCAAACTCTTGTTTCCGTTTCTCTTCACCATCCATGGCCATGGCTTCAGAGAACAGTTCTAAGAAGAGAAAAATCACCGATGACGACGACGGTGGAGGGCTACTAGAATCTCTTCCCGGAGATATTCTCACCGACATATTTTCTCGCCTTCCCATCTCCTCCTTAGCTCGCCTTAAGTTCGTTTGCAGATCTTGGAGATCCATTTTGACTGATCAACAAGGTCGTGTGTCTTCTTCTTCTTCCCCTATAAGACCTTGTCTTCTCCTTCACTGCGATTTCCCAATACGCAACGGCCTTCACTTCCTCGACCTATCAGAAGAAGAGAAACGCATCAAAACCAAGAAATTCACTCTAAGATTCGCAGCTTCCATGCCAGAGTTCGACGTCGTAGGCTCGTGCAACGGTTTGCTCTGTTTATCTGATTCTCTCTACAACGATTCACTCTACCTCTACAATCCTTTCACTACCAACTCCTTAGAGCTTCCCGAATGTTCTAACAAGTACCATGACCAAGAACTCGTATTCGGCTTCGGATTCCATCAAAAGACTAAGGAATACAAAGTTTTGAAGATAGTTTACTTCAGAGGCAGTAGCACTAGTTACAGAGGTCGTGGTAGAATCCAATACAAGCAATCGGAGGTTCAGGTCTTAACCTTGTCATCAAGAAGTACAGATCAGTCTTTGTCTTGGAGGAGCCTAGGGAAAGCTCCTTATAAGTTTGTGAAACGTCCTTCGGAGGCTTTGGTCAACGGGAGGTTACATTTTGTGACACGGCCTCGCAGGCACGTGCCGGATCGTAAGTTTGTGTCTTTTGATCTTGAAGATGAAGAGTTTAGAGAGATTCCTAAACCGGACTGCGGTGGACTAAACCGGACAAACCATAGACTAGTGAATCTTAAAGGGTGTCTTTGCGCCGTCGTTTATGGAAACTATGGGAAATTGGATATATGGGTCATGAAGAGTTATGGTGTGAAGGAATCTTGGGGAAAGGAGTATAGCATTGGGACTTACTTGCCAAAGGGGCTAAAGCAGAATTTGGACCGACCCATGTGGATTTGGAAGAACGCTGAGAATGGTAAAGTGGTTCGTGTTTTATGTGTGTTGGAGAATGGAGAGATCTTGTTGGAGTATAAGAGTAGGGTTCTTGTGGCATATGATCCAAAATTGGGTAAATTTAAAGATCTTGTTGTCCATGGTATGCCTAATTGGTTTCACACTGTTGTTCATGTTGGAACATTATCTTGGTTTAATACACCATTTGATTTATGATTTCTTTTATTTCTTCATTTTTATCTTCATATACATAATGTCAAATATGCTTTTTTGAAGAATATATATATGTCAAATATGTTGCTGCATCTTCTTGCCTCCTTCCAAGTTCTTGCTTCGTGTCTGGTTAATTAATGGGTTCTTCTTTCATGTAATTATTCTCATTAAATGTATATATAATTTCGTAAATCTAGCCGTAAATGTTCCCGGTAATATATGTGGAGTTAACTGCGCCATTCAGTATTATCGCTTTTTAATTTGTGTCAACTTTCATCCCGGCAATGCCTTTTATAGAATTTTTTTTTTGTATAAGTTATCTAATATGATCACCAAACTACCAAGGAGAAGAATCTCGTAACATATTCTTAGAAGTTAGATCTATGGAGTTCGAAAGAAGAAAACAAGGGACGATAAAAGCGAATTTTATAGAAATATCATAATAATGAAGAGGCTTTCGAAAATCACGCAAATCATATATAATTTCACTAAAAAGAAATGTGTATATAAATATAGATAACTATAGTGATCCTCGATCTCAATATTAAACCCATGTGCAAAGATTCCCTATCGTCTGAAGATAAAATGAAAGCTCTATTCGTCGTAAGATCTAAACATCTTATTTATGTATTTTCTTTATAAAAAAATATCTGAACATTTATAAAAAGTGAAGTCGATCTGCATTTTCGTGGTGTCGGAAATATTTACATTTTTGAATACGATGGCGAAATTAATTAGATCTATCAATGTGAACGACTGAAAATGCCAATTTCTCTTGTTCATCGGTAGATTTAAGTACTGTATAAAATCTAAACCCGATTGAAAAAATGGAATCTCTTCAGCTAAATATATTGTTTTTTTTTTTGCAATAACTAAGAAGTTAAAGAATAAAAGTCTTATGTCCAAACAATCGAACAATACCTCTTTTTTGAAGCGTAAATCATATCTACCATATATATTTTTCAAACTAGGGCGGCAAAAGTCTACTTCCATTTGTACATAAATCTTCGTCCAAATTAAATCCTAATGTTTTTTTCGTTTTCATGATTCGAGTTGAGTCATCTTCATGAGTTACTGCATGAATTATTATCCTGGTTTTTTTTTCTGAAACGAATTACGATTACAGTGTGGACACTAACACGGTGCATGATATGTTGACTAATTTGGGAAATTAATGGGATTTATACATATATATCTATAATATGTCATGTATAACATAGATTATGTTGCCTGACCAAGTGATATTTACTTATTGTCCAAACAAACAAGCATATGATCAGTAGCGGAGGTAAATTGAATAAGATGGGGTATTTCGCCCCCAACGAATTTTAAAAATTGCTGTAAGTTATTAAATCTTAATATCAATACTCCCACCCATAGTATCATATATACTCCCATTTGCTCCCAACAAAAAAAATTTATGGCTCTGCCACTGCATATAATCATCTGATCATGAAAAGGCATCGACTATTGCATGCATGATTTGAGAGTAAGAGATAGCAAGACTGTTTATAAATGTTTGTCCACTAGCGAAAACATGTTAGGGTATGCTGAGATACGTACGTATTGTTGTTGTAAGTTACGTATTGTTGTAACTTGTAAGTGCAATGTAATATAATAAAATGTAAAACCCCCAAACCAAAACGACGTAGTAATTTCCATCAGAAACATTACATTTATCGCATGCACTGGGTTTCCAATATCAAACCGGATAAAACCGGGTAATGTCATCAATGCAATTGCAATATGGATTTAGACTAACTCGGAGGACTAATTTAGCAATAACAATGAAATATCCGTGAGATTGGGTAAATATTTCTTTTTTAAATTTAGAGAAGAAGAAAATAGTAAGATTTGGCTTGTCGTGGCTCGAGGCTCGTCTCCTCTGCGCGTGGAAGAAAACAATTATGCTTCTCGAAATTCTCGTTAGTGATCCTCACGATCTCTCTCTCTCTCTCTCTCTCTCTCTCTCTCTCTCTCTCTCTTCCTCTCTTTCTCATTCTCTCTCCTATAACTCGGATCACCACATGACTCCATCTCCTTCCCGTTACCAGAACCAAAATCCCTAAAATTTTCCCCAACCCCTCATTTTTTTTTGCTCTTCGATTTTTAGATCCCTCAAAAAAGACATTTTTCTTCTAAACATTCTCAAAGGCTTGAGGGGTCTGGGGGTTGATTGATGTCTGTGGTATCTGGAGCTGTATCGGGTTCCAGGGACATGGGTTTCGACGACAAGAACAAGGAAGGAGATGAAGGTAATAACACCTCCAGACCGGTTTCGTCTCATCATCACGATTCCACCGACGACGAGGCTCTTGGATCCTTGGGAAGACAAATGAGCGAATCCTCTCTCTGCGCTACCGAGGAAGAAGAAGACGACGATTCCAAATTACAATTGGGTCCTCAGTACACTATCAAGGAGCATCTCGAGAAGGATAAGGTTCTCTCTTCTTCTTCTTCTTCTTTTTTTTTTCTTTTTAATTATTAAATTTTATGAGGAATTCTGATTTGTTTCTGCCGAATCTCTGCTTATCGCTAGGATGATGAGAGCCTGAGGAAGTGGAAGGAACAGCTCCTGGGAAGTGTTGATGTCACCAACATTGGAGGTCTGTAACTTTTTCATTCTTTTTCAGTTTCGTAAAAATGGCAACTTTATAAACTCTTGGAAAATGAATTGCGCGAAATTACGACTCTTGTTAGATCATAATGGTTGTTGAGCTGTCTCTGTGATTCATGTTTGATCTTTTGATCAGACTGGATCTGGTTTTGTTTGTGTTACCCTCAACTGATCTGATTGAACACACGTAGTCTTTGCCACATGATTCTGGAAATTTGTGTGGATTTCATCATCTATGTTTATATGTCCTTGCTTGGATATGCATATTCCGAGTATTTTGCATATTTATAGCATTTGTCTCTTATATATACAGAGACTCTTGACCCCGAAGTGAGGATCCTTAGCCTCGCCATCTTATCTCCTGGAAGACCCGACATTGTTCTTATGGTTCCGGAGAATGGAAATCCAAAGGGCATGTGGTTTACTCTGAAAGAAGGGAGCAAGTACAGCTTGAAATTCACATTTCAAGTTAACAACAACATTGTCTCTGGTCTTAGGTACACCAATACAGTTTGGAAGACCGGTGTTAAAGGTATAACAACACTCAAGTTATTCTTTAAATGACTTACCAAATGAAAAACTTGGTCATCATCTCGTTGGTTTGGAGACAATGTGATTCAGTTCCATTTATTTGTTTGGATGCAGTGGACAGAGGAAAGGAAATGCTCGGAACATTTAGTCCTCAGTTGGAGCCATACAACCACGTGATGCCAGAAGAGACCACTCCTTCTGGCATGTTTGCTCGAGGATCATACTCTGCAAGAACTAAGGTTGGTTGGTTCATTCAAAAGACTCCATAATCTAACTCTGTGATATTCTTAGGTGTTTATTTCAAGCTACTTTGCCAAATCTTGTTTCAGTTTCTTGATGATGATAATAAGTGCTACTTGGAGATCAACTACAGCTTTGACATCCGTAAAGAATGGCCTGCGGTTTGAAACTCAAGAACAAGATATTTCTCTCCTGAGATGTGATTGTCAGTAGAAGTTGTGTTTGTTTCACGCCCTATCTCCTTTTTTTCGTTGAACATATTATTGTGAATCGTTTTCCGATCATCGTAGAACAAAACGACATTTACTTTATTAATCTTGGATCTTGATTTTTGTCCAGTAATATCTGTGTTTGTTCTTAAGTTTGTTTTTCTTTCCCCCTCAACAAGTGTTTGTGTCAGATCCTGAGATGAATAATGATGGTCTCAGTCAAAGCTGAAGAGATGAGAGTTTCCAAACAAAAAAGGTTTTGCTTGACAGGAAATGCATCGTCTTTATTCACTATAGATATAACGAAGCTTTGCAGAGAAGGAAATATTTTCTTTCATCATATCGTATTTAACGGGTTTTCTCCATAACCATAGCTGCGAAAAGAACCGTTATGGCCACTTTCATATTTTATGTTATTTTGTAAAATATATTATATTATAAATTACAAATTTGAATTATTTTACCTTTGAAACAACAATTATCGTATGAATGGCCTTGAAAAAATTATACGATTTAACCCGTTTGTCTTTTAGACTGGATTTTAAACGTGAGCGATGACCGATCCAACAAAATCTAAAATTGAACCGCCGTCCTCTTGATACAGCGTCGCTCTCATATGGCTGTGTGCATTTGTCTGATTTTAATTATTTGAAATTAGATGGTGGGATTCATATATTTTTTTTTTGTTTCCTTATTTTTTAATAACTAAAACACGGAGACTTCAAACTTGAACTTCCAACTGATGCAAAGTGTTTTTTTTTTTACTTTTATTAGTATTAGATATTTGAATATCGGTTGAAGTCTTATCCTCATATCATCTGCTTTACGATTTGTATTTTTGTTGAAGAAATAGTATCGAAGACACTTGCTATAAAGGAAAATTGAAATGGATATATAAAAACATGAGTCAGAATTGATTATATCAAAAAGAGGTGTAAATAAAAGAAAGGCAAACTACACTTCTTGAAAAGTGAAAGAAACTTGACATTTACCATCTCAGAAAATGGATACTGGTCTTTTGTTTTGCTCTCAAGATTAAGTAAAATCCTATTTATATACGTTAAAAGAAGATTTAAAAAAAAAACATCAAGAGGGGTATAAATAAACCATTGGGCTCCCTCGTTGTACACTTTTTGGCTCATCTTCTCCCAACAGTTTTTTGTTTTATTCATGTGTTCTTACCATTCTCTTTAAGAGAGTTGAGTCTCCGAAGTCTCTGGTCAAGTTCTGCCATCACCGCCGGTTCCTGCTTCTTCCTCTGCTTAGATATGGTGTTGGTAGTCATTGATCCAATTTTCTCGAACGCCACCTGAAAAAATTGAAAGATTGATATTACGGATCATGAATCTTGAATACATCATAAACTCGGTCTTTTTTTCTTCTCGGATTAAGATATGACTTACCGTTAATAACTCATCCGGGTCAAAGAGCTGGTGTGAGGTGGTCTGTAATATGTTGATTACATCACCGACCTGGTGGGTCATAAGCAGCTCGTTTTCTTTCATCTGGAAATGAACGAGATATCCGTGAAATTAGACTTTTCTTAAGTTAGCTCAAGGAGGAAAAATTTATTGAAAATGCTGATCAA